>NC_090749.1:99002298-99037824 GCF_036898095.1 Palaemon carinicauda | reverse complement strand
ATGGAAGAGCAGCTGCTGAAGGAGGAGAACGGAGGCGGTGTTGACGATGATGCTCCGAGGCGAGAAGCTTTGGAGGCCTCGTGGAGCTTCTGAGCCTTCGACAGGAGTTCGTTCATCGGGAGCTTGTAGGCGTCTGTCAATTGGGCCCGTACGTCCTGTGGTAGGCGTCGAAGCAAGATTTCGCGAGATAAGCTAATCTCACGTCGTCGGCCGTTGCTGTGTGTTTCGGGTACCATAAGCAGGCCGGTTAGCTCGTCCCACGCCTCGACAGGAGAGGTGTCACCCATGGGCTTGCCGGCGAGGTCCAGTACTTTCTGTGCCCTTGCTGAGACGGAGAGGGAGTAGATACCGATGAGTTTCGTTCTCAGGTCGTCGTATGAAACTTGGCCAGCCTGGGCGTCGAGCCATGGGGAAATCTTGTCGAATACCTCTTCAGGTATGGAGGTGAGAACGATGTCAGCCTTGGCGCAGGAGTCGCTGAGTCTAGCGACGCGGAAGAGTACGTCCGCTCTCAGGAACCAGGAAGCGGTGTTGTGTTGAGAAAAGGGCGGTAGTTTGACTTTGGGCGTGGAGGCGAGGCCGTTGGGTGCGATGGGTGTGTTGCTTCCTGCATCGTGGCCAGACGACGAGTCGGCGAAGAGGTGAGAAGTTGATATGTCAGTTAAGCTCATCCTACTGCCTTACGTTCACCGAAGTGTGGGAGAACCAAAGGCAGGCTCGTGCCTAAGGTAACGGAGTATGGAGAAGGTAGCACGGCCGTAATAAGTCCGTTAATGGCAAAGCCAAAACCGCTGACGTACTTTCAACTCCGGGGTCACCAGTAGTAAGGACATTGAGACAAGCGTCACCAAGATCAACTGATACTTTATTCGAATGTGCACGGGAGTATATTACAAGGTGCGGACGGAAAGGTAGGATGGCGCTGGCACCAAATCAGATTGAAGTGCCCGCCAAAATATATGTTTTCTTACACTTACAAATATATGAATTATGAGTTAACAGAAACATATAATGAAATGATACATATGTCAAAATGTAGCTCTGGTAGAACGGAATATATATACATGGGAAACCACGGTGTGGCGAAAGGAGAATTCAAATAAATAAGTAGTTTATCGATTTTCTGGACGACGAAGGGATCGGTGTCCTTACAATATATATATATATATATATATATATATATATATATATATATATATATATATATATATATATATATATATATATATAAACATTTGAAATCATGAAACATATATACCATAAAAAAACACAAAAATACGAATTATTTGTCAATGATAAAATCATATATATATATATATATATATATATATATATATATATATATATATATATATATATATATATATATATATATATATATATATATATATATATATATATATATATATATACACCCCAATTCACAAAATATGATTGAAATAAGCATTATTTTTACGAAATGCCATAATAATTATACATAAATCCTTTAACATCATATAAAATAAAACTTGGCTATAAATTCAGTGTTTCCACATATACAGATTAATCTTAAATATACAGGTTTCTCAACATGATTAAGATTTTCAGATTTTTCCTATAAGCAAAATATATAGATTTTTAGGAGACAATATATTTTCCCTAACAAAAATCCAAATTTCAATTCTTTTGACTGATTATATATATATATATATATATATATATATATATATATATATATATATATATATATATATATATATATATATATATATATATATATATATATATATATATATATATATATATAAGATATATATATATATATATATATATATATATATATATATATATATATATATATATATATATATATATATATATATATATATGCAGAAATTAAGAGTATATCAAACCATTGACACATAATGGAGGCTACTAAGCAATTTTTTGCATATTATTACTGTGAGTTCAGTAATTGAAGTCAAAGATAATTTGGAGTACAGTAGCTTCAGTTAGGCTCTCTCTCTCTCTCTCTCTCTCTCTCTCTCTCTCTCTCTCTCTCTCAAATGGACAAGGTGTTAATGTTTTTAAAATTTCTCCAACTTTATGAAACCATCACTCTGTTTACCGCACTCGAGTGCAACTGTAGAAAGAATATTTTCTTCGATAAGCGGGAAGAAAACAAAGATTAAGAAATAGGCTATCTACTGAAACAATTACAAAACAATTGCTCATAGATAAATCATGTTATGAATTTACTGTCTCCAAAGAACTCCTAGTCCATCATTATGACAATTTGTTGTTTAATTTGTGTACTTTTAGAGTCATGAGGTATGGTGGAAGTGGTTTCATCAATACACAGGAAATTTCATTTTTTTTTTCTGTGTTCCTTCAGCCAATTGATTTACTCTTAAATTAGGTGTTATTTCTAGTAACATACGTTTAAATATAACCTACCAATACCTCAAATTGTTATACAGATTAATATTACATTATACAGATTTTTGAAGAATAGAAAATTTTGGCACCACTAAGTATAATACACACACTACATCTAAAAAATCCAAAGAATTATATGAAACCTATTACACATGGATAAATAACCCTAATATACAAATCTACCAATGGTATTAATGAATATGTCATATTAAAGGTAGAGACCGTAGGGTTGCTCCTCCTTTCAAAGATAGGAAATTTGGAAAGAAATAAAAGGCATGAAATGTTAAGACGGATTGGAGACTACTTACTCATAACTGGTGACATGACACTCCCCAGTAATAATTTTATGTAATATTTTTTCTAATATCTCATAATATGATATATTTTTGATGACAATTCATGATATACTAAAATTTATAATATTGGTAAATCTTACTTAGGAATATTAATCCATATCAATTATTATATCTAGACTCTTTCCTCAAAATTTTAAGTTTCTCCAAAGTCAAACGATAGAATTTCGTCATTTTTTTTCTTTTCTTTTGTGGAGATTCCGAGAGAATTTAACTATACGTTTTTGAAAACTTTATTGTTTATGCAATCAGAAAAATACCTATTATGGTTAATATATACTGAGGGAAGTTAGCAGGAGAACGTAGGCCCTTATTTCTTATTCATAGCCCTATCAAAACCAACAGAGCCAAGAGCTTCTCAACATGACACAGAAATTAACACCAATAAACATATTAGGAAATTAACATTAATTTAATTATCACTTTTCTCCCTGTTAATGAAATCGTAGACTAAATAAAATCATGGATTATTATACCCTGAGAATTGAGACTTGGATGTCACTGCAGACTCACGTGATGATTCATCTGTTATTCATTGTGCATCTGAGTATGTAAAGTGTAGGAGATGAATAACGACGATATTTAATGTATTAATAAAGATAACAATATCAATGTTATTAAAGACCTCTAAGATGTGAAACAAAGCTTTCGTTAACCTGCAGAGCTTAACTTTAATTAAATGTAGCTTGAAGGAACAAGGAGATATTTAGATATAATTATTAACATTGACTGTTATTCTCAAAACAAATTCAAAATGATTATATATATATATATATATATATATATATATATATATATATATATATATATATATATATATATATATATATATATATATATATATATATATATATATATATATATATATATATATAAAACATTACTGGACATTCTGAGAAGCAAGCAAGCTGCTGACACAGGAGCCCTTGCCTTACATAAGAAAAAGCAAGCTAACAAACAAGTACGTTGATAATGATGAATGAAAATTGAGCAAGCATTAAATTTTGCTTAGAGCTGTTTTCAGATGCTTAAAAAAAAAAAAAAAAAAGGTGGGGCCCCACATTCTGCACTAGACGACCTCACATAAGTCTCCTAGAGATGAAGGCCGTTTTTCTAGCCCTTCAACAGTTCCAACAGTACTTGGCAAGTCACTCTGTGGTGGTGATGAGTGACAATACCACAGTTGTGACCTACATCAACAAACAAGGAGGTACTTTTTTGCAGCAACTATCCCATCTAGCAGTAGAGATACTGAGATGGGACGAAATCCACTCGATACCACTATTGGCACGCTTCATTCCTGGCAAGAGGAATGTGCTCGCCGACAACCTGAGCAGAGCATCTCAGATAATGAGTACCGAGTGGTCTTTGGATCATCTAGTAGCCAAAAAAGTCTGACTTTGTGGGGTTCTCCGATTATGGACCTCTTCGCAATGGCCCTGGACTTCAGGCTCCAGTTGTACTGTTCCCCAGTCCCAGACCCCAAGGCTCTCTTGCAAGATGCTTTCCAACAACGGTGGGGCAACATCGATGTTTACGCCTTTCCCTCGTTCTGTCTGAGGAGGAGGGTACTCAACAAGACCAGAACATTGGTCAATCTTTCAATGACCCTCATAGCTCCGCTATGGCATTACGCAGAATGGTTCCCGGACCTTCTGCAACTCCTAACGGAGCTGCCAAGAGAACTCCCTCCACGACACAATCTACTCAAACAACCACACGCCAACATCTTCCACAAAGCCTCAACTTCACTACGACTTCACGCCTGGAGACTATCGAGCATCTCCTCTCTGAGAGAGGATTTTTGCAACAAGTTGCAATCAGGATATTTGGACACCTGCGAAAGTCCTCAGCAGCAGTCTACCAGGTAAAGTTGAAAGTCTTCTGTGGTTGGTGTCGTGGAAGGGGTATCTCTCCACTCGATGCCACTATACCAGTAACAGTGGAGTTCCTCGTGTATGTGCGTGAAGAAATGCGCCTATCAGTGTTGGCATTGAAAGGCTATCGCTCAGCCTTAAGCCTCATCTTCAGGCTGAAAGGAATAGACATTTCTTCATTGCTAGAACTTTTTCTACTCATACGGAGTTATGAACTTACCTGCCCTCAGTCGGAAGTGAGACCTCCCCTTTGGAACGTGGTTCGAGTTCTCAGGTCTTTTAAGAGATCTTCCTATGAACCATTACGCCAGGCATCAGATCGCCACCTAACCTGGAAGACGGTATTCCTGCTAGCTTTGGCCTCGGCCAAGCGAGTCAGGGAACTTCATGGTCTCTCGTATGACATTGCCCATTGAAGGGGATGGAAGGAGGTAACGTTCAGCTTCGTCCCTGAGTTTATTGCTAAGACTCAGAACCCGGGAGTAGCGGAGCCTTGATTCAACTCCTTCTGGATTTCTAGTCTCCGTTCTGTAACAGATGACCCAGACCATCTCTTACTGTGCCCAATAAGGAGCTTGAGGCTGTACCTCAAGAGAACAGCCGCAGCTTGTCCTTGTGTGCCAGCACTATTCGTCAGCACAGGAAGGACTAAGGGGAGGGTCACCAAGAACACCATCTCTGCATGGAGTCGCAGGGTCATTGAACTGGCACTGAATCCAGACCCTCCTCTGTCACGTTACCCCAGAGCACATGATGTCGGGGGCATAGCTACGTCCTTGGCCTTCAAAAGAAATTTTTCAGTGACGCAGGTTCTTTAAGCTGGGGTGTGGAAACGGCAGACCACGTTCACATCCCACTACCTGCAAGACGTGACCCACAGGAGATTCGATACTTCCTCGATCGGTCCTGTGGGGGCTGCACAACAGCTGGTTTAAAACCTCAAGCTCCTTATTGGACAAGTAGCAGAAGGTTGAGGACATTGTTACCCAGTTTTAGTCTGCATGAATGAAAAGGTTTGACTGGCCCTTATTCTTATCCTGGGTTCTCTGCATAGCTGACCTTAAACCACTGCAGGTAAACCATGCTCCCTTGTGTTCCTAGTATTGATATTAATACTGTTACGTCCCCATACCCTGACGAGGTGGTATTGGGAAAGTCCTAGTCTACAAGTTTCCATCTAAAGAACTTCAGAACAACTTTCTAGGACGAGTCACACTTCACACACAGCTTGCGTAGGCTGCAGACCTTGCATAGCAAGGTTTTAGCGAGTTGCAGGGGCTCCTTATTTCTTGAGTGCTAACACACTTAGATAAGGAGCCCCAGGCAAAGCCAAAAGCCAGACTGGCTGGGACGTCCACCCTTCCTAATGGGTGAGTCACCCCTATTAAATAGCGGGGTATGTAATCCAGTTACGGAACAAATGACAAATTTGTAGATAATTTGTATTTTTCCTAACTACAGTATACAAATCTTAGCTATTTAATCAGACTTGCCCGCCAGTCGTATCCCCCTTGAAGTCCTACCTCCAAGCAAAGTGAGCTCAAGCACAAGTGTGTGAGAGGGGCGGGATAGCAAGCTACCCTCCCCAACCCCCGCTAACTAGCGGTGTGGGTAGTAAACCCTCGTTAAAAATTAATGGCTCGTCATTTCAGCTACGCCGAAAGTAATACCCCTATTAAATAGCTAAGGTTTGTATAGTTAGGAAAAATACAATTTATCTACGAATTTGTCATGTTACGCTAAAGCGTCTGCAGCTCAACATTACCGTGAAGTGAGCCCGAATTGGAACAAGACCCATTATATTTAAACATTTTAATAGAAAATATATGGTTTCCTGTAGTAAATAACATGATTTAACCGGTTTTCACCTTCATTTCAACTGCAAGAGCAACAAATAGTTTGGCTACCTAAAGTTAGGCGAACTGGTTGTTCTGTTTGTTTGCGGTTGAATTGAAGGTCAAATTCTGTCGAATCACGTTATTTACTACAGGAAAACATATATTTTCTGTCTAAAATGATAATCTGTAATACAGTGAAACTTTACCGGTTAGGCTACCCTAAGCTAGAACAATGTTTATTTACTATTGGATATTAATTTAGAGCAGGCCTAGTTTGTAGGCCTCCTCTTCAGTTAGAATGCAGTTTGTTGGGAATGGCGATATCTTTCTTATTACTTGTCAAAATGATTTTTTTTTAATGGGGAAAATGTTCTTTATATTGGTCTGATATACCATAATATGAAGCTGTTTTTATGCTTTACATAATTAATATTATGATTGACCTTTATAATGGCATTATTTTCCAAGTTCATCCTGGTCCGCACACCATTCACGGGTAGCTCCAGCTTAGTTTACAAAATTCCCGATAGTTAGAGCCCCTGTTGTCTTAAATTATGAAACGTTCGTTTTACTTTGTTTCAACACTAGGTATAAACCCTTTCGCTCTTTATTACGGAATATACTTTCGGCAAAGCTGGAAGGCTAGCCATAAGACTTTTAGCGAGATGCAACCAGCCCACCGCCAGTTTAAAGGTCGCTCATGAATGGCAGGGGCGAGGGACAGTAATATTGCCCTATCAAGCAGGACAATGCCCTAGAGACTGACCATATTACACATGATCAGCGCCCATGCCCCCTCTCCACCCAAGCTAGGACTAAGGAGGGCCAGGCAATGGCTGTGGATGGCTGTGCAGATAGACCTATAGGCTCCCCCAAACCCCCCAATCTTAGCTCACAAGGAGGGTGAGGTTACAGTTACCAAAGGCACTAACGAGTTTGAGCGGGACTCAAACCCCAGTCTGGCAATCACCAGGCAAGGACGCTACTATCAGGCCACTATGGGGCTAATACCGGCTATCCTGCTCACACACACCTGTGTTCTATTGTCACCTTTACTTTTGGCTCAGTGGAGAGTGGACAAATGTTATTCCTCTCTCTCTCCACTGCCCAACCTTTTTTGAATGGCCTTTGACTAATTTGTTCTTTGAGTTTTAGTTTGTAATTTTTCTTCTGTGAAGGTTCCTATTTTGGAGACGACGTAATTCTGTGTGTTCCTAGAGGTCGGAGAGCTTTTTCTTAAGATCTCTTTACTTTTGAGGCTGGAGGTCTCCTCCGCTTTCCCTAGTGCAGCGGCTCGGTCCTCCTCCATAGGAAAATTGTTCTCTGTGTGGATGCTCCTTTGATGAAGGGAAGACCGCCTGCGATCGACCCAGAGCTCGACTTCGGTCTTGTTCCTAAACCCTTTCGACAATACACTCATTCTGCGATGGCAGATGGCGGAGGGAGTACAAAGTCTGAAGCATATACATGCGCCTCTTGGGGTCACCTTCCCTGTTCACAGGTTAGGTTTTCTTCAGTACTGACGACGACCCTCTCCTTCGTTCTGTGATGGCAGCCAGCAGAGGGAGTACAAAGTGGTTTTCTTCAACACTAACGACGTCGCGCTCCATCTTTCGGCTAATACAACCAGCATATTAGTTGCTGCTCTTGCCCCATCACCCCCTTTATCACCTGCGCCTGAGGCAGTTCCTGATCATCGTGCTAGCTACGACGCATTCTTTCATTCTGTGATGGCAGTCAGTGGAGGGAGTGCAAAGTCCGAAGCATGCTCTTGTTCCCGTTATCACCTGCATTGCCTGTGCCTGCGGCAATTTCTGATCATTATGCTGACTACGGCGCTCTCCCTTGTTCTGAACTTGCTCAGCTGGCAGAGGAAGGGCAAAGTCTGAAACTTGTTCCTGCTATTCATGTTGGACACCTTTTCTGTACGTGGGTTCGGTCCTCCCCGGAGTAATCTTTGCCACTTGAGAGTGTTTTGGACTTGTCCATGCCTTCCTCTAGTCCCTCGGAGAATGAAGATGTTGCTTACCCCCTGCGACTTTACCACTTCCAGTTCGCCCAGCTGTTTTGTATCGCCCAGCAGACTCGTCTTGCCCAGCTGACTTGTCTCGCCTAGCTGAGTGTTTCGCCTAGTAGACTCACTTCGTCCTGTCTCCTTTCCTCGCCCAGTCCTGCTGCTGCTCGCGATCTCCCGTCAGCTCATGATCGCCCATCGGCTCACGATCGACCGTTAGCTCGCGATTGCCTGTCAACTCATTTCTAGGTTCCTGGAGTTCCAGCTACTTCTTCCAGCACCTGACGATCCTTCTACTCAAGATTGCCCTTTTACTCGCTACCTCACTTCAGGACTAAAGACAATACAGTACAGACCAGCTCATGACCAAGTTCCAGTCTCCAGTTCATGACTGAGTTTCCAACATGCCACTGCAGGCCAGCTTGTGACATTTCCTGGTTGTTGTTGGGGTTTAAAGCCAACACTTGTTGTTTTGGCTTTAATAGCGACCACTATTCAGTGTCACAGTGCTGCCTACCTCGCGTCTTTCCCTTCCAAGGTAAAGTTGTCCTCTGCTTGACGCTTGAGGTGGTCATTACCAATTTTTTCAACAGAGAACTTCTCTGGCAAGGATCGCAGAGCATTTCCGGCTACAATCCTCACTACAGGCAAGTGCACTGCTCTTCCCAGCAAGACTTTCCTTCTCTTCTCGTCATACTTTATAGCGCTCAACGCTATTGCTTCAGTGATCGCTCTTAGAATTTTCTAACTAGCCTCTTCATGTACATGACTCACGATAGACATTGTTCAAAGTAAAAGCTAGGGCAGACGAAAGCAAGCATTTCCACTGCAGCTTCCCTGTCTCCAGTTTATCCAGATGACAACATTGACCCACTGCAGGCTCATATGGGTAAGAGTTCGGATGTGGAAGGGCAAAGCGATCTCGAGGACTATGCTTTAATAGAAATGGGCAAAGAATATCATATTGAAATTGAAGAAGTAAGAAGGTATAGAAAGCTAGAAAGTAATAAAAGATAAAGTGAAATATGAAATTAAAGGAAAATAGAATAAAAGAAAGCAGAAATGGCCAAGATGAAGATTGTAATTATTAATTGCAGAAGAGATTATATGGGAGAACTTGACACTAAGGGCGCTGCAATAGTAATGAAGACAAGGTTGAATATGACAGACTTGAAAGAAAATTTTATAAACAGAAATGAGAAGGATAGGCTTCATGAGTTGTGCAAAGAGGCAGGTGATACGAAAGAGCAAATGTTTAGTTGTAAAGAATTGAGAAAATTTAGAAGCAGTGACATAAAATTAAGGAGAATAGAACCACAAGCAAAGAAGTTGTCAGGTATATCAGACAAAAGGATTTGGGAGTAACTGGGAGTTAGGCTGTGGGAGTTACAGGGAGTTAGAAATTAAAGTATGCAAGCTGTCCTGTTTGTGTAGAAAATAGAAGACCAGTGAGGAACCAAGACCACAAATGTTTCAATATTTCTCATTTTCTTCAATCGTAACAAACAAAAATACATCATTGTATGTAATATAATTGTTATAATAATGATACACATGAATTTGTTTCATTTACTACAAATTTCAAAGTTATTAACATAAAAATATAAAATAGTTGTGAAAGTAACCAGTCAATGAAAGTTGGGATTTTGTGGAACACAATTTGACTACATAATGTTTTATTAAAGCAAATTTGAGGTGGTTAGACTTTCGGCAATCTTTGCTGTTAATGACTGCCATTAATAGTGTATGTGATAGTAAACTTAGTGTTTGCATATTCAAGCTAAAGTGGACGCCTCCATATATCATTATTTTATTACCTAATTTCCATAGTGATTTACTTTGCCTCCCTGCCTGTGGATTCTCAGTTTCCCTGAGAGCAATAGCATATTTGAACGGACTCCGTTTCGTTGAAAAGCAGCAGAAGCCGAGAGTGAGAAAGTACTGATGAATGTTCAGGCACTGCTTAATTCGGTCATATATGATTGCTACACCACAATTTTGTGGCACAGGACTAAGATTGGAAGCTCTTCAAGGTAGGTAATGTTCATCATGTTGTTTTGGCAACATAATCTATTTAAAAAATGTATTCTCAACGTGGAATCTAAGCCAAAATACAAGTACACATTGCCTACTGAGGGAGACAGTGCTTCTATTGGCAATCAAGAGTTCTCTTGTTTTAAGGGTACATACAGGTACACTATCCAATGTTTCCTTATTTACTTTCCTCAATGGGCTATATTCCCTGTTGGAGCTCATAGGCTTATAACTTCCTGCAAATCTAACTAAGGTTACAGCTTATATGGTAATGGTAATAATGATAATAAAGAATAGGTAGTAGGTTGGCCAGGGCACCAGCCACCCGTTGAGATACTACCACTAGAGAGTTATGGGGTCTTTTGACTGGCCAGACAGTACTACATTGGATCCTCCTCTCTGGTTACGGTTCATTTCCCCTTTGCCTACATACACACTGAATAGTCTGGCATATTCTTTCCATATTCTCCTCTATCCTCATACACCTGACAACACAGATTACCAAACAATTCTTCATCACCCAAGGGGTTACTGCACTGTAATTGTTCAGTGCCACTTTCCTCTTGGTAAGGGTAGAAGAGACTCTTTAGCTATGGTAAGCAGCTCTTCTAGGAGAAGGACACTCCAAAATCAAACCACTGTTCTCTAGTCTTGGGTAGTGCCATAGCCTCTGTACCATGGCCTTTCACTGTCTTGGGTTAGAGTTCTCTTGCTTGAGGGTACACTCGAGCACACTCTCCTATCTTATTTCTCTTCCTCTTGTTTTGTTAAAGTTTTTATAGTTTATATAGGAGATATTTATTGTTGTTACTCTTCTTAGAATATTTTATTTTCCTTTTTTCCTTTCCGCACTGAGCTATTTTCCCTGTTGGAGCCCCTGGGCTTATAGCATACTGCTTTTCCAACTAGGGTTGTAGCTTAGTAAGTAATAATAATAATAATAATAATAATAATCTGATATCCAGAATTTCAGTAATATATTTGAAAATATGCCCGTCACCCTCCATCTTACGCATCATGACCTCCGAGGTGGGTTGAGAAGTTTCGTGTGTAGCAGCAAAAACTGTATCTATCATGGTCGACTTCACTGGAGATTTCCTTTTACCTCTGCAATATTTTTGATGTGCCAAGTCCTTTGGCAGTTATGACAGATTAGCGATCTGGTTACAAGGGGTCAGCTTCAAGGAGTAGGGTTCCCTTCACAGTTACCACACATGTGTCAGCCAGTGGAGTTTGTTGCACTTTTTTCATTGTGAATGGTAAATATCTAGTGCTTTGACTACTCTCAAAATCAAGGATTTACACAGTAATTTTCTTGCCAACTCAATTGTTTGCTTATATTAAAATAGCTGACAGAATTTTGTCTAGTAGCTTCAAACTTAGCAAAATATTTGAAGGGCATCATCATTTACAAATGAATCGCACAACTGGAATATTTGTCTTTTTAACACTTATTTGCCTTAAATTTTCATAACATATACTCTTATAGATTAACTGGGGCATTTGAATCCATGAGAAGATATCGCTAATATTTTCATCATACATTTACACCAGGTTAATAAACATAGACCACTCAAGTCCCTAGTTTGAGGCGCAAAAGACAAGTTTCAACAGCGTTCAGAGCTTTTGTAGAGGAGGGGATGTCCCATTTTGCCGCACTGTACCTAGCGCCGAGAGCACATAACAGTGCTGGCATGCACCGCTGAATCCTCATGTCTTGCATGACTTTCACGATTTGCACCTTGCTTATTTGTTGTTAACAATGCATGCATTGACTTTATAATCAGACGTGAGGAGTCAACATCTTAATCTCACTTTTCGGAAGAGCTGCAACCTTTTACATCACTAAACTCAAGAGGCCTGGTTCTTCACATAAAAAGAAAATCCCATCGTCATGAAAAGCTGACACCCTACTCAAATTCCTATCCAAGTACCTTGAATGGTTAGCTGAGACAGACACCACCATTGCATAAAAAACTCTGAAGGGCCAAATAAGGTCATCTTCAGTATGCTTCCAGCCCTCTGACCCAGAAACTTACTTGACAACGTAGGAAAGGCAATAGGAAATCAATGACCTCACGTGCCTACGAGCAACTCAGAATTGTAACAATACCTGCTAGTGATGCCGAACAGGAGACAGCTCTGGAGTCCTGAATTTACCCATAAAACGGATGTGGCAATTCCCAAAGCTTCCACCAAGACCTTCAAGGATTTCCTACAAATCCTGGATGAGGTTTAACTGGTTAAGACATCGAGAGAGAACCCTTTCAACCACCTGTAGTAGAATATCATGCACTGTGAAGGTATCTGATTTCAGTTCCATTTTCGTCAGAATGGAAGCTCGCCAGAACATCAGCCGGGCAAGCCCAAGCCCTCACTGTGGTGCCCAACCACAGCAGTGACCTTCCCAGATACTGGTTAAACTCACTGACCCGATCTGGTTGAAAATTTCAGGTATTTAGGATCAACAGTTGCAGAGGATGGTGATCTGGGGTCAGAAATAAACCACAGAATACAAGCAGGATGGAAGAATTGGAAAAAAGTGTGTGGAGTACTATGCTACAGGAAAATAGGGGTTAAGTTGAAAGGTAAAGAACACAGGACAGTTGTGAGACCGGCAATGATGTATGGAGCGGAGACGTGGGCAATAAAGAAGAGAGAAGAGAAGAAGATGGATGTGGCAGAGATGAGAATGTTGAGATGGATGTGTGGGGTGACAAGAAGAGATAACATACGGAATGAGGTAATTAGGGGTACCACAGGAGTTAGAAAACTATCAGATAAGATCCAAGAAAGTAGACTGAAATGGTATGGTCATGTCATGAGAAGAGATGAACAGTATATTGAGAGGAGAGTGATGGAAATGGAGGTACAGGGAACGAGAAGGAGAGGGAGACCAAAGCGAAGGTGGATGGACTGTATCACGGATGACCTTGGATCAAAGGGATTAACCAGTGATGAAGTGTGGGACAGAGGTAGATGGAGAAAGCTGACCAGAAACATCGACCCCACATAAAAGTGGGAAAAGATGTAGACAAAGAAGAAGAAGAAAAGGAGACGAGAGTAAGCTTGGAAAACGGAAATACAATGTTGTTAACAGGGTCGGTGACAAATGGGCGTTTGGTGGGATTGACCGGGAAACAAGTGAGACAATGATCCTGATATCATTAGAATTTGTTCTTCCCTAAACTATGATAATTTTGGACTGTTGGAATATCGAGGATGAATTTCTTTAACACCACTGTAAACCATAGCATTAATTTTGTCAGTCCGAGTGATCCCAGTGTGGTTACCAATACCATCGAATTGCAATGGTGAGATCTTAAAAGGTCTGTTCTACCGAAATGTGACACAGAAACATTTGTGTGGTAGCTACTTAACCATGCATATTATTCAAAATTGCCATTTGAAGGATACCGGGTGTACACTGAAGGCATTCCTGGAATTAGTAATGCGTGTTTACCAGCTTAATCTTCCTGATTCCAAAATTCCTGGTCCATCCCATCGCCTTAATTATTTTTCACTAATTGTCAGTCCATCGTATCCACCACCCAAAAAAAAAAGTTATCCCTTGGCAAGAAGAGGATACCACCCGAAGATTCCACCCTCTGTGACTTTGAGAAATGGCGCCATTGCAACGGCCTAATCCCTAAAGCTGAACCTGAATCTGAAGTAATGTAAGTGCAGCTATATTTGTTACTGTTAAAATGTAGGGATGAATATAGTTCGTTGGGAAAAGTGTAAACTTTCTTACTACCTGAAAATATTTTTCCTTTATGAAATATGATTGTGTTGCCTTGTTAGGAGTGAATTAAGTTAAGGGGGTCACAGGAGGGGGTAAGGTCCCCCCCATCTGTTAGGTAACTAGGTAGGGACACGGCTTGTATGCTAGGTTAGGTGGCATTCTTGTGGAATTAATGGACACTGATTTTGTAGTATGATGGCCACATCCTAAGAATGACTAGAAAACGGGAAGAACATTCCTATTTTTCATGCACGCGGAACGACCTGTCCATCACTATACGAAGGCTCTTTTCTCAAATACAGGAATGCATTTGAATTTGTGATGTTTTACTCAATAATTAAGAATTTCAAAATAGAATAAGATTTTTAACCATTTTAAAAATCCAAATATAAGTAGTTCTCATTTAAGTATTATTCACATAAAAGAATATTCTTCAGATGAAATAGAGCAGTCACAAGAAGCTCAGATTCTGTTAACAAGAATCTGCACAAGGCTGGAGAATTTAACAGGCAAGAAAGAATCTGTTAGAGAACAGTATTTCATTGGTTAATCCTGAATTGGCAGTTATGTCCTGAAATGTCTGCACATGAAAAATATGATTCAATAGGCAATCTCACTTACATATATGTGTGTGTAGCTCAGTCCCTGCCAGGATTGTGCAACATACCCACACTTAGTCAACTGCTGTAGGTTGTCCTGGTGTTTTACTACATGGTGCAAAATATGCATTAAATGCAGTGAATTAAGAACTTTGAGGCAAAGATCCTACTACAGACATCGCCTGTGATTTTCAGAACATTGAAAAAGTTAAAAATCAGTGGCACAACTTAACAAAGAGAGATCTACACTACAGCAAAGTCTTGGCTCGCAGAAGGGACCACTACTGAGGAGATGCATCAGATATGTAATCCATTTTAGGAATTGCATGAAATAGCAATTACCATCTTGTTATTAGTAGGTCTACCACTCTTAAATGCCGAGGTTGAGAAACTCTTTATCCAACTCAACATTATTCAAACCAAACTGAGGGAAATAGTGAGTTTGAAAGCAGTTCTTGCTATTTGAAATCGACTTTAAAGGTTGGAGAACTGTCATTTCTAAATGTGTAATAGAAAAGATAGACACGATGTCTGCATACAGTACTAGCCACCTGGCTACTAGAGTGGTAATGTGTTCACTTGGCATTCGCATGGCAGCAGATCAATCCCAGACTGGGACAGTGAGTTTAAGCAATTTACTGGGGAGGCCACTGCTGTGGTTGGGCTTGCCCGGCTGACGCTATGGTAAGCATCTATTTTGACGAAAGTGAATCTGAAACCAGACCCCTTTACAGTGTTTGATATTCTGTTTCTTCAAACTATACCACATTTTCAGTCACTGCATTGTCAACTTTAGTGAAAGATGAGCATGAATAATTCTTTTTCTTTACAAAAATAGATTATATATTACAGGACTCTAGTTCCATTTATCTTTAGCAAGAGACCAATCGTTTGTTTGGGGTGACTAGAACGAACGATTTGCATGCACATGTATTGATGAGGAATTCCGTGTCGGACGTTTCATTGGTGATATAGAAACATACAAGAGTCCTTTTCCTTTCTGAAAAACAGCTGTTGTGGCCATGTTGCATGTTCTTTTACAGCACACACACTTGCTCGCACTTTCGAGCCTTACTCGTGATCTTCAATGGAAGAAGAAAAAGGACCTTTGGTTTGTCATGCCGTTTTCCTGAGTGCGGAGACTGCTTGATAAATTTGTTGTTTCTTGAGCTGTATTCAGGGAATCTAGTTCTCCATCTGTCTCTTTGTCATTTTAGAGGTTGAAAGTGTGTGGTGGCCAATGATATAGGTGATTGAGTTGGTTCTGTTGATGTCTGAGTTAGTTGAACCTCATCTACCATTTATAGGAAATCCTTGAGCGTCTTGGTGGATTCTTTGGAATTGCCACGTATGTTATATGGATGACTTTTTAAGGACTACTGAGCTGTTTTCTACACAAACAGGACAGCTTGCATACTTTAATTTCTAACTCCCTGTAACCACCACAGCCTAACTTCCTGTTACTCCTAAATCATTTTGTCTGATATACCTGACAACTTCTTTGCTTGGCGATTCTAATCTCCTTAATTCTATGTCACTGCTTCTAAATTTCATTTATTCTTTACAGCTAAACATTTGCTCTTTCGTATCATCTGCCTCTTTGCACAACACATAAGGCTTTTCCTTCTCATTCCTGTTTCTATAACTTTCTTTCAAGTCAATCATATTCAACCTTGTCTTCATTGCTATTGCAGCGTCACTTAATCAATCAAATAACGGGATTAAAAATATGAACATGGATAACCTAATCTAAGTACTTTATTACAAAAATTACCGTGTTAACTCGACATCTTAACATCAGCAAAAAAAGATTAAAAGAAACAATTAAACGAAATAAAACAAATGCAGCTCTTAGCAAAACCAAAAGGTAGTCAAAAGTATTCGTGACTCGAAGTCTTTTGCAATGTTAAATGATTAGAAGAAGGTCGGACATGTGGTCCTGTGCCCCCGAGACTGGACTAGTCTCTGAAAGCAAAAGAGTATGCACAAAGTTTATACAAAAACTAAATAACATAAAATGAAAAGCTAACCTAGAAATGGGTGAATTTCAGTGATCACTTTGTTAATTACCCACACTCCTCACTTCAGTACTTGGTGAAAGCTCCAATCCAGATAATGGTCGTTCTGGGTTGTTTGCATCTTTCGTTGATTGGCCCACCCCACGTTGTGTTCTTCCCTTCTTGTCCGTTCAGGATCGTCTGTTCTATCTCTCGCTGTCATCCTCTGGCTGGTATGGATTGGAAGGAACACCTTGCAAAAATTGGGGTGAGTCAGACTGGAGGTTAATCGGTCTGGTCAGGCTACCTTCTCGTTAGCAAATGGCCCTAGTGTCAGTTCAAATTGGTTCACCTGGGTCAGCTATTGACAGGAGAGTCTTGATGAGGTGCCGTATCGGAAATTTCTTTTCGTAAGAAATGAGGTGGAGGCAGGATTTTGTTTAGAATACAAAATACAAAGAGAAATCTTGCAATCTAGGGAACCATACACAATAATAATCCTATCTATTCTGGCATACTAAAAATTAATAATCCAAAAGGGTAATTAGCAAAGAGCTGGTGTGATGGGCAAACATCCTAGAATTATCAGACCTCAACTGGTACTGAGAGATAAAAATCAAGATGCCTATAAATTAGCAATAATAAAAGTATATTCGAACCCAGTGTAATAGTTGATCTCAAAACACACAGTTTATGGAAAAAACCAACGTTATGCAGCGGATGTCATTTGTCTTTCGTATTTACGCAGTGACGTCACGAAACAGGGTGTATATTATTATTATTATTATTATTATTATTATTATTATTATTATTTGCTAAGCTACACCCCTAGTTAGAAGAGCAGGATGCTTCGAGCCCAAAGGCTCCAACAGGGAAGATAGCCCAGTGAGGAAAGGAAATAAGGATAAACTAAAAGAGAAGTTTAAGAATAATAAGAACATTAAAATAAATCTTTCATATATAAACTATAAAAACTTGAAAATAATAAGAGGATAAAAACTCAAAATTAAAAAGAGGAAGAAAAACAAAACAGAATAGTGCGCTCGTGTGTACCCTCAAGCAAGTTCAGTTAAACGCAGTCTACCTGTGTCTTGGTAGAAGAAAACGTCTGACAGCAAAAATTTTAAGGGTAACTAATATATTAGTGGGAGCGAGACCAAAATCTAAAAAGGAAAGAAGAAAGTCAAACAGCAGTGTGGTAGTGTACTTTAGGCAAAACAGAATTGGTTAATGTTGAGTTGAGACTGCACTAGGTCTCGGCTTTAACCCATGTTCGCCTAGCATTCGCATGGCAGCAGAGCGATCCCAGCCCACAACCGTGAGTTCAAGCTGTTTACTGCGGAGGCCACTGTTGGGGTTGGACAACACAGTGGGGGGGGGGGGGGGGGGGGGCACTTGCCCGGCTGATGTTCTGGTCAGCATATATTCTAATGAAACTAGAACTGAAGCCAGACACCTTATATATATATATATATATATATATATATATATATATATATATATATATATATATATATATATATATATATATATATATATATATATATATATATATATATATATATATATATATATATATATATCAGAAAATGTCAATATTATAATGACAGTAAGTCCTTAGACCTAAGTAATTTTGAAAAAATGTAAAATATGGCCAGAGAGAGAGAGAGAGAGAGAGAGAGAGAGAGAGAGACCTGGAAATGCAAGCGGAAGATAAAAATGCTAAATTATCATGAAAAACTTCAAAATAAGAATATAAAAAACAGAAATGGATTAATAATTTATTTCTAAATAACCAAATTTTGAATTATTTACATAAGAATGTTTTCTTCTTATGCAGTTCATCAGTCGACGTAGTGACTATTGCAGTGTTCGGTCTGACGTCAGAGCATTATTACGTTTAGAAGTTTTGTCTATTTCAAGTCTACCCTTTCTATTAGAATTGAATTGATGAATGTGGTCACTTCTTATAAACATTAATGAATAATATGATTGCACGATTTGCCACCCTTATAAGCGTTGGTAATTACTCATATTGGGTATGTTAGTTATATTTATTTTAATAAAGTTTAGTCTTATTATACTTTTGTATCTATTGCCAACTGATAGATGAAATTACTGTAAAGCCTACAGAATTTTTGTTCTCTGTTAGGACCACATGAGAGATGACATCACCAACTTCACTAATAAGTCTGTCTGTAGATTTGGCAACACTGCCTGAGCAATCATCTACACAATTATTATTATTATTATTATTTGCTAAGCCACAACCCTAGTTGGAAAAGCAGAATGCTATAAGCCCAGGGGCTCCAATAGGGAAAATAGCCCAGTGAGGAAAGGAAACCAGGTAAGAAATATTTTAAGAATAATAAAATAAATATCTCCTCTGTAAACCATAAAAACTTTAACAAAACATGAGGAAGAGAAATGAGATAGAATAGTGTGCCCGAGTATACCCTCAAGCAAGAGAACTCTAACCCAAGATAGTGGAAGACCATGGTACAGAGGCTATGGCACTACCCAAGTCTTTATTGGCTCAAAGTAAACCGTTCCATTGTGTATGTGAACTTCAAACGCTAATATAACTATCTAATACCTGAGAAGATTTTAGAAAGGTCTACAACTCTCCTGCGGCCTATATAAGCTACCTACAGTAGGCCTATGGGTGTTTATTTGATCTATGTTAGTAGTATTGGTAATTTCTGCATATTCTATTTGTTTCTGAATTGATAAGATTTGCTATGAGACTAATCAAAATCTGATGCTTATACTACGATTAAATAAAACTGAATACCAGAATTAAAAGCAAAATTAGGCCTATATATTGGCGTGCTACTGTTATAAGCACACATTGAGTATGAGTTGTTTTTCAGATGTATTTAAATGGTACATGAATACATCTTAATAGTTTTTAAGTCTTTATTATATAAAAACAACAGAGTTAAACATCTCCATCACTGGAGGAAGCTGTGTTGGTCCAGATGACCAATTCTGGTGAAGTTTAGATATGAACTGACTAAATTATCGATATCACAGATATCGTATGCTTGGTTTACTTTAGACACATGACGAAATCGGAAGACACCTGCATCCGGTGACGTCACAAACTTTCACACGATGAGACAATGTGTTGACGTTTAAGAAGAATGTCAAATTGCTGAGACTTGCATTGTATGTCCGGTTTACAATTTGAATGACTACAGCAAATCCCAGGGTTAGCTCTTCCAACCAACATGACATATTACGTCATTTGTTTTAAACATGTAATATTAACTATTCTAATCATTACATAAGCTCGGCCAGCTATCTCAATTTTTTTTACAAAAATTTAACAACAAGCCGAAACATGGTTACTAGGTGTGACTGGACATACGTATTATTCTTTGTTTAACTTTATCCACAATCAACTGAGGACGAATGTCCAAATAGGCACATTAAAAAATAATAACAATAATGCATACAAAAAAGATATTACCAAAGCAAAAAGAAAAATGCATGATAAAACCAAGATCATATATATGGTACATTGCTAGCAAATGATTACATGGTACCAAAAAACAAAATAAATTCTGACTTACATATGATTCGGTAACTTGATAAAGAATAATTGTTACCTTTGTCAGAAACAAAATACTCAATTTTTAGTGCACAAACACGAATTCCTGGTACGTACACGTACCATGGTTTCGTACATATATATATATTTATATATAGGGCTGATATATTTTATTAGATGCCCATAGATTCTGTTATATATTTTATTATTATTTTTTTTTCTCTTTTCTTTTTTAACATTCCGGCTTACATATTTTTATTAGATGCCGAGAGAAAAATGATTTATATCCTTTTTTATTTTATTTATTTTTTAAATGTTGTTTTAAATGTATTTTTAACAATGCAAATGTAGAGAATTTCTTTAATTACATATTACTAGCGTACTAATCAGCTTTTCATACAAACATCTTCCCGACAAATTACTCCCTTAGCGAATGAGGTGGCCACTCAAACAGCTTTGAACTTGATCCAATAGGGGGTATTGTCGGGGCTATGCAACTCATTCCTTTTTAGCTGCTTGCTGTGCCGTAACCTACGCCAAACAAGGATGTTCACGGCGATAAATATCACCACCGTGAAACACAAACCAGCCAGTAGTATGGGGTGAAGAATTTCTTTATAAGTCTGTGACAGGTGGTCCTTTTCGGTAAGTTTCATCAACCGCTTTGCCACATGTCCGTTGTATGGGAGAGGAAGTGCTGGCATTGTAGAGGTCCACGTGAAGTTCGCGAAGTAGGCTCGTTCTCTGATGATTGTCCGTAGACCAGTCACCATGGAATTCGGGGAAGTCCCGACACAACCATCTGCTGCGACGAAGATATGTGTAAAGGATGTGGATCCATCAGGGCATGATACATTGAAGCCGTCCTTGTCGTATCGTATCCACGAGCCATTATTCAGTCTGCAATTGAACTCTTTATTGTCAAAGGGATAAAGCTTATCCAGACAATTTTCACTTGTATGGGAGAGAGCACCGTCTAGCACTATACCTAACTCGCATGAATCCATTAAGTTTTTACGGAATTCAAATGAGTCAGCTGTACATATTTTTCTGTCCATTACGTCTGAACAGTGAGTTAATTGATTTAAGTCTTTAATGACCGTATATGTTTCCTTGTCTGGGGAAATCAATACGTGTCCTGTCAAACTGGATATTACTGGATTTGAGTGATTCGTCATGAAAGTCGGAAAGGGTGATATCCTGTAAGATTGCCAGGCATCAGAAGAATCAAAGGGAATTGTAATCCTAATCTTGTTATTATCTACGTTTACTGTAATTAGGCTGTAATAAAATTCTAACCTATGTCCGTCTAACAAAGGAACATAGCCTAGTTTATCCCTTCCGTTCTTCAGAATTAATTTTAAGTAACGTATAGGCAACAAATGGGGCGACAATACACCTTTAGTTGCTAACGTGATAGCTTCTACATAATCCTTGGATTTCTCAATGAAATGTGTAATTCTGTTATGTATGTGATCTATCTTTGAATCATAATACGTTAATGTTGCCAACAAATCCTGTACTTCCATAATTTGAACGATATTATCTGAATGTTCATTTAATAAATCCATAATTTTATTGATTGAAGCTAACTGATTCCTTAGTTCTGACATAATCAATTTATCTTTATGAGTCAAGAACTCAATTTTCTTATTTTGATTACTAATTTTAAGACGATTGGAAATTCCTAAACCTAAACTTGCAACAGACCCAAAGATGCTTAATGCAGCATAAATGAACGGATTCCGTCTTTCTTTATGTTCGTGTCCTACAGTCCACATCAAAAGGTCATAAGCCAAAGATCCTGTCTCGCCAGTCTTATTTTTCAAGTCATCAGATAGCATCTCTGCAACTTTTAATGTTGATCCAAGCAAACTCTTAGTAGTCAAATGAAAATGTCTTCTATGCAACTCATCCAATGATGCAGAAAACCTTGAAATGGCGGTTCTTAAGCTAATGACATCATTCTCTTGAAGAAAAATTGCTTGCATATTCACTTCTACAATTACATTGGTTGACGTAATAAAAATGTCTTCTTGTCTTTCAACTATATTGCCATATTTAAAATATATATTTTTAGTCTTAGAACTCATCCCATACGAGAAAAATGTCTGAGCGAACAATATCACTCCCAACAACAAAAAATTCATCTTGGAAACCTGTAACGAGAAAAAATATATGTAATTACTCCTGTATTAAAAAGAAAACTTTTAATCACATAAAACAGAACAGAATTTTCCCTCACTTCTTTTCCTCTCTTTTCTTTTTAATTTCTTATGTGAGCCAATGGTACTATTCTCTCATCCGTGGGTTGGGCTACGTTTTGAATTCTAAACCTATTGGCCGTTAATGTTTCCAAAATGTTAAATGGGCCTTCAAACTTAGGTGTTAATTTATAGTTGAGCCCTTTTCTGACATTGATTTGAATATAGATGTTATCACCCACGGTATATGTTTTAGTTGGTTTCGCTATTTTATCATGATTCCTTTTCATTATGATTTGTGATTCTTCTAAATTCTTTCGAAGGATATCATATCGACTTATACTTGCATTTATACATTCTTTTAAAGGATTTGATAGATTAGTTGTAGGCGTTAATACATGGAAAGGTGTTCTAACTGGGGTACCATACAATGCTTCATGCGGTGACATTTTAATTGATATATGATATGAATGATTCAGAGTACTCAGTGCCGCCGGTATTGCAATATCCCAGTTGGGGTCTGATCCCCCTAGTGTTACCCTCAATATATTTAATATCTTCCTATTTGCTCTTTCCACTAGCCCATTCGACTCTGGGTGATATATCATGGTATTAATCTTCTTTATGTTGAGGAATTCACACAATGAGGTAAGAAAGTGATTATTAAATTCACCACCCGAGTCTGAGATTATCATGTGTGGAATTCCATGTTTACAAATGTAACACTCGTAAAACTTCCTAGCGCATTCAATCGCAGTTTTAGTTTTAAGCGCTATTAGTTCTGTATATCGAGTTAAAGCATCTAGGATTACTAAGAAGTGCTTATTTCCTCTGTCTGACTCGTAAAATCCTGTTAACAAATCTAAATGTATTCTTTCAAAGGGTTGATTGGGCACAGGATAAGCTCCTAGGCTGACAGGTGTTTTCGTATGCCCTTTGTTTTCCTGACATGTGCGACAATTAGCTATGTGTCTTTTTATATCTGTAAGCATTGTATGCCAATAAAACAATGATTTGGCTTTCTGTGACATTAATGAGAACCCAGGGTGTCCATGTAATGGATTTGAATGCAACCAATTCAGGACAGTGGAAATAAGTGAGATTGGTACTACTACCTGGTCGTTAGTTACATGTGGTGTATTGCGGGGTTTCCTTGTCACAGTCCTACACAGAATATTATCTTTGATTATATAATTCTGCTGCTTATACTTTATATATTCCTTTTCTTTATGATTGCCTTTCAAAGCATTTATAATGGTTTCTATTTTCTGATCTTTTCTTTGCTCAGTCTATAACAATTCAGCGCTCCAGCCTAAATCTTCTTGTTCAGATATTGTTTTTACAATAGGCATGGATGTTGATATATCTATTAATTCAGCTAAAGGCTCCGTACAAGATGACACGGGGTTGCGTGATAATGCATCCGCAATGATATTTGCTTTCCCAGGTAAATACCCGATTCTTGCGCCAAAATCTTGAATGATCAAATGCCACCGAGTTCGTTTAGGGCTGTGGTTAAAGCCTTTAAAGAACTCTGTTAGTGGTTTATGGTCAGTAAGAACCTTAACGGGATAACCGTAAATTATGAACTTAAAATGCACTAGCGAATTAACAATAGCTAGTCCTTCCTTGTCTATTACTGCATACTTACTTTCGGAAGTTCTCAATTTTCGAGAATAGAAAGCTATCGGGAAAAACTGTTTATCATATTGCTGAAGCAATACCCCACCTACTCTTAAGTCTGAGGCCTCTGTTGCAATGAAGAATTCCTTACCGAAGTCAGGAAATTTTAAGATAGGAGAACTACACAGCTCATCTTTCAAAGTATTAAACGCCTGTTGATGTTGCTCAGACCATATGAAATCTACGCCCTTCTTCGTAAGATCAGTTAAAGGAGCGGCTATTATTGAATAGTTGCGTATAAAACGCCTGTAATATCCACTACAACCCAGAAATTGCTGTATTCCCTTGACATTAGTAGGTATGGGAAAATTACGTATAGCCGACACCTTATCATGGACTACTTTAAGACCTTGGCTTGACACCATGAAACCCAAATATATTAATTCTGTTTTGAAAAATTCACACTTACTAATCTTTACCCTTAAGTTATGTTGTCTTAATATCTGTAGTACTAGTTCTAACTTACGTAGATGTTCTTCTAAGGTGTTGGAAAAGATTACAAGATCATCCATATAGGCATGCAATATATCCCCTAACAAGTCTCCAAACACTATGTTAATCATTCTTGTAAATGTTATAGGAGCACAACGTAAACCAAAAGGCATCCGCAAAAATTCATAATGTCCCCTGGCTGTGCTGAAGGCTGTGTATGGGATACTATCATCTTCTAATGATATCTGGTGAAAGCCTTTAAGTAAGTCCAAACTGGTAAAATATTTATTCTGACCTAACAAAGACAAAATATCGTCAGTACATGGCACTGGGAATCGATCAGGGATCGTTTCCTCGTTTAGACGACGAAAGTCGACGCAGATACGCCATGTTCTATCTTTTTTCGGTACAACTATTAAAGGAAAATTATAAGGGCTGTTTGATTTTCTAATGACTCCTTCCTCTAACATTTTACCTACTTCATCATTTATTTCATTCTGGAATTTCATAGGGAGTCTGTACGAGGGTACATATATAATTTTCTGCTTGTCCTTTAACCTTATTTGATGCTCGATCACATCTGTTTTTCCTAAGGATCCATCCGTAGCGGAAAAGACATCTTGATATTTAGTTAAAAGTTCAAAAATTTTCTGCTGAATTTCTTCGTCTTGAATGTCCTTACTGATTTTATTTTTAATAGATCGCAAAAGGGATTCATCCGCAACTGATTGAGAGTGATTGATTTCAGCAACGGTAAGAATACGATGTTTATAAACTTCTACATCCAAGATATGTTGATTTTTGTGAATTACTAAAGTGTTATTTAAATGATTACAGACTTCGATATTACATTGCTGATGTGAGCCTACTGTATAAATAGCTTGTGTGACAGACAATCCGTTGGTTTTCAAAGTATCGGATAGGATTAATATTTCAGATCCCGGTAGTGTTTTCTTTATTTGCACTATTAAATTCGAAGGTACGTTTGGTTCGATAGATTGCGTGCAAGATGATATTACGGGTGAACGAGAATTCTGCTGGGTCGCGTATATTATTTCTTTATTAGTGAGACAAGTTATTGGTTCTTCAACGTACGTTACGGTTACATTTGTCGTCTCCTTTTTATCCAAAACTGACTTTAAGGTATTAGAAGACTTATAGAATTTCCCTTTGATATACACGCCGTGCTTGGCAGGAGCTAAGATAATGTTTTGATTTCCCATAGATGGGTATCCTATAATTACAGCTGGATACATATTAATGTTTTTTACAACAACAAATGTATCGGCAAACGTGCGATTACCGACTCTGAACTGAATATGAGTTATGCCTATGACGTTTAATTCATTATTTCCTATACCTGAAAGTCTAATTCCTGATTTTTCAATCTGAAAGTTCAAAAACAACAAATGATGCGTCTTCAAATCCATAATATTACGTGGACTACCAGAGTCAAAAAATAACATAAAGGATTTGTGTTCTAAATTTACAGCATATAAGGTTGGCCGTAACTCATTTTGGCTTATTATTGTATGAATTCGTTGCAAATCTACGGGAGCATGCACTGTTTTACTTAATTCGGCCATGTGTTTCATAGGAAAATCTATTGTCTCACAATTATCTGATAAAACATTAAATTGATTATTCAATACTATTGATGTTGACATGAATGACCTTGACCCAACATCACTCTCTTCCCCTCTAGAGTTAACTATGTGGTATTTGCTTTGCTCTGCACATTCTGAAAATTAGACTGACCTTGCGAGGTCTGGTTTGACGGCCCAGGCTCAGCGATATTTGAAGAAGTGTTTGTTTGTTTCGGACTCTGAACTGCATTGACATTTTGTTGTTTCTTCTTATTGTTAAAATGAGGATTTTTCTTTTTATTTCCATATGGAACTGACTGTGGAATTGACTGTGTATTTCTAGGATATTGTTGTGTGTTACGCTCGTAACATTGACTATAAGAATGCGATGCTGTGTTGTGAACTGAGCAAAATTTCGTTCTACAGTCTGCGCTTATGTGACCTTGACGTTTGCAGTTGTAACACGTCACTCCCGCTACTGGACTGTTAATTACGTTCACTGTTTGTGGTTTTGTTTCATTCTTAGCAAAAAGTTGAGTTAACACGGGATCGAGATCTGGACACTTGGACATGTGTTTCTTTATCTGTTTATAGACATCCAATTCCGTACTTGCAGGCATTAACTTCTTATCAAAGCACCGCACTAAAGCTTCAGGCAACATAAGTGTCATGCAAGTTAAATACATTAATCGTAAAAAATCTTTCACGGAGATGTTATCGTTAGTAACCCAAGTGGAATTACCTAAAATGTCCTGATATTCGTTAAGCCTATCAGCTATGAGAGCTGCTCTCTCAATAACATTAAGCCAATTCATAGTGGCTTGATTAAGTGTATTTCGTAACGTTAACACTACATCCAAGGCTTCCTCACCCCCATAGATCGCGCGTAACCTAACTTTGAAATCATCCCAAGTAACTGCTTCTTGAAATGAAACACCTCTTAAATACGCACTCGCATCCCCCTTAGAAAAATCTATAAAACTTTTAGCTTCTTGTAATTGTACAAAAGGATCTACGATTTGTTTGGCATTTAAATGGGCATCAATGGATGAAATCCATGACTCCACATTTTGTGGCAAGAACCCGTTGACCCGACCTTGAAAAGGAAGGATTGCTGACCTGGCATTTACAAGCGTCACAATTGGAGGAGGATTAGCCTGGCCTACACCACTAGGTCCAGGGGTAGGGTTGACAGGAGGAGCCATGACTGCTGTATTTTTTTTTTCTATCTCTTTGACCCCTTTCAATTCTATCAAAATATCTATATGAGTACAGACGCCCACTGCGTAAACGCATATGTATAATCAAATTCCCCCAACACTGTTACTAATCCCAAAACATTTCCCCAAGAGTTTCTGAAAGAAAAAGGAATTAGCACAAAGAAAGAAAAATTCTAAATGAGAATTCGGAGTTTCTTATAACAAAGTTTAGGAATTCACTCACCCCAGTAATAATCGACTAACGACTTGTGATAACTACACTTCACTGCCCAAACTGGAATGAATACAAAATATCTGTACTTAGCTTATATATGAAGTCGACACGTCCTCTCTCTCTCTCTCTCTTGATGTTTTGTTAGCGATGTCTCGTTCTAGTTTCTTGTTGAATGTAGTTCTTCCTGGATATGTCTTGCAATTGTTGAACGCCAGTCCTTGGGTTTCCTAGGATGTTGATTGAAGATTCAGGTTGTATACTAACATATGTTGATGTTAGCTTTTCCGTTGGACTTAGTCAAAATTGTAGATTCTTGTAGATAATGTTGAGTTCTTGAAGATCTTTCTCAGGTTTTACAGCTTTTATTTTGAAGTCTTGAAGATCTTTCTCTGGTTTTACAGCTTTTATGTTGAAGTCTTGAAGATATTTCTCTGGTTTTACAGCTATTATTTTGAAGTCTTGAAGATTTTTCTCTAATTCTTAGAGTTTAACCGCTGTCTTAGAGTTTAATCGCTGTCTTAGAGTTTAATCGCTGCCACCATTTATTGGCGTGCTACTGTTATAAGCACACATTGAGTATGAGTTGTTTTTCAGATGTATTTAAATGGTACATGAATACATCTTAATAGTTTTTAAGTCTTTATTATATAAAAACAACAGAGTTAAACATCTCCATCACTGGAGGAAGCTGTGTTGGTCCAGATGACCAATTCTGGTGAAGTTTAGATATGAACTGACTAAATTATCGATATCACAGATATCGTATGCTTGGTTTACTTTAGACACATGACGAAATCGGAAGACACCTGCATCCGGTGACGTCACAAACTTTCACACTATGAGACAATGTGTTGACGTTTAAGAAGAATGTCAAATTGCTGAGACTTGCATTGTATGTCCGGTTTACAATTTGAATGACCAGCAAATCCCAGGGTTAGCTCTTCCAACCAACATGACATATTACGTCATTTGTTTTAAACATGTAATATTAACTATTCTAATCATTACATATAGACTTAATCAAATAACTATTTGGGACGATTTTTCTCCAAACGCCTTCTGTTCTCATTTGATTGTAGTACTAATGAATTAATTATCATTAATCAGAGCATGGTGGAGACCTTCAGCTGCATCCATTTTCCTTTGTTAGAATAATGAGACCATTTAGTGATTCAGTCTTTTTCTGGCGTCGCTTTTTTAATATGGTTTCAACTTGGGAAAAAAATTCTCTCTCTCGTCGACTTCAGCTGATCATGATAATGATGATGATGAATGAGGAATTGGAAGAACTGATGAATCTAACATTAATTGGGATGGCAGTTAAGGGAAACATCACTTCACATTCATCACTGCGTTTTTACATCCATTAACAGAAAACCAAAAATCTGTAAAAAGATTTTCTGTAATTTTCAATGATCTCAAGTGAACAGTTTTGGTGGCCTGTTGGTAACGTCCTCGTCTGGTGATCACCAGACTGGGTCCGAGTCCCACTCAAACTCGTTAGTTCCTTTGGTCGCTGCATCTTCACCATCCTTGTGACTTAAAGAGTCTATGGGTCTATCTGCTAAGTCATCAGCAGCCATTGCCTGATTCTCCATGCTCCTAGCTTGGGAGAAGAGGAAGCTTAGGCACTGATCATATGCATATAGGGTCAGTCTCTAGGGCATTGTCCTGCTTGATAGGGCAATGTCACTGGCCATAGGCTCAGCCCATCATGAGCGGTCTTTGAAGAAAGCTGATATTTCCTCTATTCGTCAGAATCCTTTTCATCTCTCTCTCTCTCTCTCTCTCTCTCTCTCTCTCTCTCTCTCTCTCTCTATATATATATATATATATATATATATATATATATATATATATATATTTTGTAAGGACAGTGAGACAAGCATCACCAAGATCAACTGATACTTTATTCGAATGTGCACGGGAGTATATTACAAGGTGCGAACGGAAAGGTAGGATGGCGCTGGCACCAAATCAGATTGAAGTGCCCGCCAAAATATATGTGTTTTCTTACACTTACAAATATATGAATTATGAGTTAACAGAAACATTTAATGAAATGATACATATGTCAAAATGTAGCTCTGGTAGAGCGGAATGTATATACATGGGAAACCACAGTGTGGCGAAAGGAGAATTCAAATAAATAAGTAGTTTGTCGATTTTCTGGACGACGAAGGGATCGGTGTCCTTACAAGTACTCCCCCCCCAAGACATCGGGCGGCGTAGAGGGCTGATGATCAATCTTCGTATCTTTTCGGGCGTCGGAGGGTTCCTCTTGTTTTTGAACGGAGGGGCGCGCTGGTGGTCGGTGTAAGGATCTCTTCTTCTTGTCGTCGTTTGATGATTTTTCTTTCGTTGGGCGGCTTGTTTTGAGGTGGATCTCTGGATCTGCCAGGTCCGGCGGAGGCGGTGTCGCTTCCTTCGAGAAACGCTGGTTTCACGCGGTCTATTGAGACCCAGTCCTCTTGGCCATGGACGTCGAGAAGGAAGGCTTTCGTTGTCTTTTTAATTACCCGGTAGGGGCCTCGATAAGGTCTCGTTAGTGGTTGTCGATAAGCATCGACACGGACGAAAACGTACCCGCAGTCATCCAGGCTTTTTAGCTTGAAGTGCTTGATTCTGTCCTGGTAAGTTTTGAGACACGGCCTGAACTTCCTGGCGATGTTCCTTAGGTGATCCAGCTGCGTGTCGTCGGTTGATGAGGGAAAGAATTCGCCAGGAACTGCGAGCGCTTCCCCGTAAACCTTTTCGGCGGGTGAAGGTTCGCCGTCTGCGCGAAGGGCGGTGCGAAGGCCGAGGAGTACCCAAGGAAGTCGTGATTTCCAGTCCCCGTCGGTGCAGCTCGCCATCAGGGACACCTTGAGGGCGCGGTGAGTTCTTTCGACCTTGCCGTTTGCTGCGGGGTTGTATGCCGTGGTGCTGTGGAGCGTCGTCCCCATCAGGTTCGCCAAAGCGAGCCATATTTCTGAGAGGAAAGCGGGCCTCTGTCTGTCGTGATGTCATCAGGAATGCCAAACCTGCTCACCCAGCTTGACAGGAGGGCTTCGGCGCATGTGAGTCGTAGCTTCGGTCATTGGCGATGCCTACAACCAGCTTGTGGAGCGATCGATGATCATAAGCAGGTAGCGAGCAGATCCAGAAGGGGGCAATGGTCCCACGACGTCGATGTGTATATGGCCGAAACGTCTTTTTGGCTGGGGAAAATCGCCTACCCCCGATTCGGTGTGACGGCTGACCTTGCTTGACTGGCAGTTGATGCATGACTTCGCCCATTCCCGGGCGTCCTTTTTTATCTCTGGCCAGACAAACTTTTCAGACAGAAGGCGAGCGGTGGTGCGTCCTGAGGGGTGTGAAAGTTCATGGATGATATCGAATATTTTCCTTCTGCAGGATGCTGGTATCCAGGGACGTGGGCGGCCCGTGCTGGTGTCGCAAAGAATAGTTATTCCTGCTGGTCCGAGGGGAATCGCACTTATCTTGAGCGCGGATGGCCCCGTCAGGTGATCCTGTGCTTCTCGGTCGGTGCGTTGTTCGGTTGCGAGATTGGCGTAGTCGATTCCCAGGTGGATCGCGTCAATTTCAATCCTGGAAAGGGCGTCCACGACTGGGTTTTTCTTTCCTGGGACGTAACTTATGGTGCACCCGAATTCGGCGATTGATGCGAGATGACGTTGTTGTCGGGAGGACCATGCGTCCGTCGATTTCGTGAAGGCGTGTACGAGGGGTTGATGGTCCGTCGTGATTGTGAAGGGGGTACACTCCAAGATGTGCCTGAAGTGGCAGACGGCGAGGTAGACGGCGAGGAGTTCCCTATCGAAGGTGCTGTATCTTGTTTCGGCGGGTTTCAATTTCTTGCTGAAGAATGCCAGCGGTCGAGGAGAACCATCGACGAGTTGCTCCAGCACAGCCCCACAGGCGACGTTGCTGGCGTCGGTCGTTAGTCGCAGGGGCGCGTTGTCGTTGAAATGAGCCAGGGTGGTGGCATTCGCAAGGGCATCCTTCGTCTGAGCGAATGCCTGTTGCTGGGGCAAACCCCACTCGAGTTTTTTTGCTTTTCCTTTCAGGACGTCGTCGAGGGGTGACAGGGTTTGTGCGATGTTGGGGATGAAGCGCCTGTAGTAATTGACCATTCCCAGGAATTCCTGAAGTTGGCGGATGGTCGTAGGCATCGGGAACTTCCTGATGGCGTCGACCTTGGTTTTCATGTGTTTTACCCCGTGCGAGGATACGCGGTGACCAAGGAAATCCACTCCCTCCGCACCGAACGTGCATTTGTCGAAGCGTACGACCAGACCGTTCTCCTGTAGGCGTTTGAGGATGGTGCGGACGTGCCCCCGGTGTTCCTCCTTGGTTTTCGAGAATATCAGGATGTCGTCGACGTAGTAGACGCAGAAAGGTAGGTCACCCAGAATGCTATCCATTAGTCATTGGAAGGTCGCCCCGGCGTTGCGAAGACCGAAGGTTGAGTATGCGAAGGTGTAGGATCCAAATGGCGTTACAATGGCAGTTTTCGGGATATCTTCCGGGAATACGGGGACCTGGAAATAAGACTTGAGGAGGTCCATCTTGGTAAAATACTTCACGCCGTGCAACGCGTTCGTTAGGTCCTGCATGTTGGGCAGCGGGTAATGATCGGGTGTTGTGATGAGGTTGAGGCGCCTGTAGTCGCCGCAAGGTCTCCAGGACCCATCCGGCTTTTTAACCATGTGCAGGGGTGATGCCCAGGGGCTCGATGCTTTCTTACAGATACCCATGCGTTCCATGTCCTCGAAGGCGCGTTTGGCATCCTTCAGTTTCTGGGGCGGGAGGCGGCGGAATTTGGCGTGAGTGGGAGGTCTTGTCGTTGTGATGTGGTGGTAAATTCCATGCTTGGACGGGGAACCTGGCGAGTGTCGGAGCTCGGGCTTGAAAACCTCGGGAAATTCTCGTAGGAGGTCGGCGTAGGGGTGCGTCGTTACGGCGGATACGGACATTGTTGCAGGGCCGTGTTCTAGGGCGCGGGACTGGCAGGTTCCCGTGTCGATGAGACGTCTGTTAGCGACATCGACGAGGAGTCCATGGTGGGAGAGGAAATCCGCACCGAGGAGGGGGCGATTGACGTCAGCGATAGCGAAGGGCTAAGAATACGAACGGCCCATGATAGATATCTTGAGGGTCTTGATCCCATAGCACCGTATGGGAGATCCGTTGGCGGCGATGAGTGAGGGAGCGTTTTTGTTGGGACCACGGTCTAGGTCGGACTTGGAAGGTGGGAATGTTGACTGCATTGCGCCGGTGTCCACCATGAGTCTATGGTTGGAAATGGTATCGAGGATATAGAAACCATTCTTGTTTTGGTTAACTGCGGCTGCGATGGTGGCAGGTGGATGCTTCTGGCGTCATCTTTTAGGGAAACTGCATGGTGCTCTACATTTCTTGGCGTCACTGCCGAACTGTTGGTGGTAGAAGCACCATGCTGGGTTAGTCCTAGGGTTTGGTCGCGTCGGTTGCGGTGGTTTCTTTCTTGATAGAATGTTGATCTCGTCGTCCTCAAGGGCCATTGCCGAGGAGTCTATGGAAGAGCAGCTGCTGAAGGAGGAGAACGGAGGCGGTGTTGACGATGATGTTCCGAAGCGAGATGCTTTGGAGGCCTCGTGGAGCTTCTGAGCCTTCAACAGGAGTTCGTTCATCGGGAGCGTGTCGGCGTCTGTCATATAGCCCGTACGTCCTGTGGTAGGCGTCGAAGAAAGATTTCGCGAGATAAGCTAATCTCACATCGTCAGCCGTTGCTGTCTGTTTCGGGGAGCATAAGCAGGCCGGTTAGCTCGTCCCACGCCTCGACAGGAGAGGTGTCACCCATGGGCTTGCCGGTGAGGTCCAGTACTTTCTGTGCCCTTGCTGAGATGGAGAGGGAGTAGATACCGATGAGTTTCGTTCTCAGGTCGTCGTATGAAACTTGACCGGCCTGGGCGTCGAGCCATGGGGAAATCTTGTCGAATACCTCTTCAGGTATGGAGGTGAGAACGATGTCAGCCTTGGCGCAGGAGTCGCTGAGTCTAGCGACGCGGAAGAGTACGTCCGCTCTCAGGAACCAGGAAGCGGTGTTGTGTTGAGAAAAGGGCGGCAGTTTGACTTGGGCGTGGAGGCGAGGCCGTTAAGTGCGATGGGCATGTTGCTTCCTGCATCGTGGCCGGACGACGAGTCGGCGAAGAGGTGAGAAGTTGATATGTCGGTTAAGCTCATCCTACTACCTTACGTTCACTGAAGTGTGGGAGAACCAAAGGCAGGCTCGACCCTAAGGTAACGGAGTATAGAGAAGGTGGCACGGCCGTAATAAGTCCGTTAATGGCAAAGCCAAAACCGCTGATGCTACTTTCAACTCCGGGGTCACCAGTTGTAAGGACAGTGAGACAAGCGCCACCAAGATCAACTGATACTTTATTCGAATGTGCACGGGAGTATATTACAAGGTGCGGACGGAAAGGTAGGATGGCGCTGGCGCCAAATCAGATTGAAGTGCCCGCCAAAATATATGTGTTTTCTTACACTTACAAATATATGAATTATGAGTTAACAGAAACATGTAATGAAATGATACATATGTCAAAATGTAGCTCTGATAGAGCGGAATATATATACATGGGAAACCACAGTGTGGCGAAAGGAGAATTCAAATAAGTAAGTAGTTTGTCGATTTTCTGGAGGACGAAGGGATCGGTGTCCTTACAATATATATATATATATATATATATATATATATATATATATATATATATATATATATATATATATATATATATATATATATATATATATATATATATATATATATATATATATATATATAAACATTTAAAATCATGAAAAATATATACCATAAAAAAACACAAAAATACGAATTATTTGTCAATGATAAAATCATATATATATATATATATATATATATATATATATATATATATATATATATATATATATATATATACACACACATACACCCCAATTCACAAAATATGATTGAAATAAGCATTATTTTTACGAAATGCCTTAATAATTATACATAAATCCTTTAACATCATATGAAATAAAACTTGGCCATAAATTCAGTGTTTCCACATATACAGATTAATCTTGAATATACAGATTTCTCAACATGATTAAGATTTTCAGATTTTTCCTATAAGCAAAATATACAGATTTTTAGGAGACAATATATTTTCCCTAACAAATATCCAAATTTCAATTCTTTTGACTGATTATATTTATATATATTATATATATATATATATATATATATATATATATATATATATATATATATATATATATATATATATATATATATATATATATATATATGCAGAAATTAAGAGTATATCAAATCATTGACACATAATGGAGGCTACTAAGCAATTTTTTGCATATTATTACTGTGAGTTCAGTAATTGAAGTCAAAGATAATTTGGAGTACAGTAGCTTCAGTTAGGCTCTCTCTCTCTCTCTCTCTCTCTCTCTCTCTCTCTCTCTCTCTCTCTCTCTCTCTCTCTCTCTCTCTCTCTCTCTCTCTCTCAAATGGACAAGGTGTTAATGTTTTTAAAATTTCTCCAACTTTATGAAACCATCACTCTGTTTACTGCACTCGAGTGCAACTGTAGAAAGAATATTTTCTTCGATAAGAGAGAAGAAAACAAAAATAAGAAATAGGCTATCTACTGAAACAATTGCTCAAAGATAAATCATATTACGGAATTACTGTCTCCAAAGAACTCTT
>NC_090749.1:98926532-99001798 GCF_036898095.1 Palaemon carinicauda | reverse complement strand
ACAGTCTCGTAGGGACTCTCTCATCCCTGGAGCAGTTTGTCTCTCTAGGGAGACTACACCTTCTGCCTCTCCGGTTCCATCTAGCCTCTCACTAGAACTAGGACAAGACGTTAGAGACGGTATCATTCCCAGTCTCCGAACCAGTGAAGGCATGCCCTAAATGGTGGGACAGCTATATCAGTCTGAGAGAGGGACTATCCCTAGCAGTCAAGAACCCAAACCACGCGTTGTTCTCCGACGCGTCGGATTTGGGTTGGGGTTGCGACCCTGGACGGTCGGGAATGCTCGGGTCTGTGGACCTCAAGTCAGAAGAGCATGCACATCAACGGCAAGGAGCTATTAGCAGTCCACTTGGCCTTGATGATATTCGAAAGCTTCTTCGAAACTAAGTGGTAGAGGTCAACTCAGACAACACCACAGCTTTGGCGTACATCTCCAAGCAAGGAGGCACACACTCCTTCACGCTGCTCGAGATCGCAAGGGACCTTCTCTTATGGTCAAGAATTCGAGGCATCTCCCTGTTGACGAGATTCATCGAGGGGGACTTGAACGTCTTGGCAGACTGTCTCAGTCGGAGGGGTCAGGTGATACCCACGGAATGGACCCTCCACAAGGACGTGGGCAAGAGTCTTTGGGCTACTTGGGGTCAACCCACCATAGACCTCTTTGCCTCCTCGTTGACCAAAAGGTTACCAATCTATTGCTCTCCAGTCCTAGATACAGAAGCAATCTACATAGACGCATTTCTACTGGATTGGTCTTTTCTGGACTTATATGCATTCCCACCATTCAAGATAGTCAACAAGGTACTGCAGAAGTTCGCCTCTCACGAAGGGACAAGGTTGACGTTGGTTGCTACCCTCTGGCCCGCGAGAGAGTGGTTCACCGAGGTACTTCAATGGCTGGTAGACTTTCCAAGAAGTCTTCCTCTAAGGGTAGATCTGTTACGTCAGCCCCACGTAAAGAATGTCCATCAAAGCCTCCCCGCTCTTCGTCTGACTTCCTTCAGACTATCGAAAGACTCTCAAGAGCTCGAGGCTTTTCGAAGGAGGCAGCCAGTGCGATTGCAAGAGCTAGGAGAGCTTCTACCATTAGAGTATACCAGTCGAAGTGGGAAGTCTTTCGAGACTGGTGCAAGTCAGCATCTGTGTCCTCGTCCAGTACCTCTGTAGCCCAAATCGCAGATTTTCTTTTACATCTGAGAAAGGTTCGCTCCCTTTCAGCTCCCACGATTAAGGGCTACAGGAGCATGTTGGCTTCGGTCTTTCGACATAGAGGCTTGGATCTTTCAAACAATAAAGATCTCCAAGATCTCCTTAAGTCTTTCGAGACCTCTAAGGAACGTCGTTTGGCAACTCCTGGATGGAACTTAGACGTGGTCCTAAGGTTCCTCATGTCAGACAGGTTTGAGCCATTACATTCAGCCTCCCTGAAGGATCTCACCCTCAAGACACTTTTCCTAGTGTGCTTGGCTTCGGCTAAAAGGGTCAGTGAACTTCATGCCTTCAGTAAGAACATCGGCTTTTCTACAGAAAAAAGCCACTTGTTCACTCCAACTTGGTTTCCTGGCCAAAAATGAACTGCCTTCTCGTCCTTGGCCTAAATCTTTTGATATTCCTTGCTTATCAGAGATCGTAGGCAACGAACTGGAAAGAGTATTATGTCCTGTTAGAGCTCTTAAGTTCTATTTAGCTCGTACTAAGTCATTACGAGGTAAATCTGAGGCATTATGGTGCTCAGTTAAGAAACCTTCATTGCCTATGTCAAAGAATGCTTTGTCATATTTTATCAGATATTTTTTTAATACGAGAAGCTCATTCTTACTTGAATGAGAAAGACCGATGTTTGCTTAAGGTTAAGACGCACGAAGTTAGAGATATAGCAACCTCCGTGGCCTTCAAGCAAAATAAATCTCTGCAAAGTATTATGGACGCGACTTTTTGGAGAAGCAAGTCAGTGTTCGCGTCATTTTACTTAAAAGATGTCCAGACTCTTTACGAGGACTGCTACACACTGGGTCCATTCGTTGCAGCGAGTGCAGTAGTGGGTGAGGGTTCTACCACTACATTACCCTAATTCCAATATCCTTTTTAATCTGTCTCTTGAAATGTTTTTAATATTGTTTTTTGGGTTGTACGGAAGGCTAAGAAGCCTTTCGCATCCTGGTTGATTTGGCGGGTGGTCAAAGTCATTTCTTGAGAGCGCCCAGATTAGGGGTTTGATGAGGTCCTGTTGTATGGGTTGCAGCCCTTAATACTTCAGCTCCTGGGAGTCTTTCAGCATTCTAAGAGGATCGCTGGGCTTCGTGAGGAAGACAGACTTATAAGGCAGAGTAATCGTCTAAGTCAACTTCCTTACCAGGTACCTATATATTTTGGTTTTGTTATATTGATAACTGTCAAAAACTCTTAGCTTATACGCTGTAAACTTAATTAACTCTGGTCTCTACCCACCCGCCTTGGGTGTGAATCAGCTATTATATATTCACCGGCTAAGTTAAATATTTAACCCTGGATAGGTACGGTGGGTCGTTTGCGACCCCGAGCGTCAAAAAAAAAACAGGTTGTTCCGTAACCGAAATACAAACCACGCTATTTACAAAGGGTATTACTTTTAGCGTAGCTGAAATGGCGAGCCATTAGAATTTAACGAGGGTGTATTACCCCCCGCGCTAGTTAGCGGGGGGGTAGGGGAGTGGTAGCTAGCTACCCCTCCTCCCCCTCACACACAGGTGAATACTCACTTTCACTTTTGGCTCGGACTGTGACAGACGTCTCTGTCTTGGTCCTCGCTTGGCAGCCATTGTCTGTTTTGTCTTTACTTAATCGCTTACTTTTCTTTACTCAATATATATGTAAACATGTTTTCATGTTTGTATATATATTTGAGTATAGAAATAAGTAAGTTTCCTTTTCAGATGTGTGTGTGTAGTGTACGATATCTACGTGGAGGCCTCGGCAGTTAGGCCACCACGGCCTAATTTTATGGGTTGCGATCGAGTTTGACTTCGGTCTTTCTCTCTCTCTCTCTCTTGAGGTCGTTCACCCTTTTACTATGTTTTACTACGCCCTTGTAGCTTCCTTCCCGTGTGGGTGGGGTTGCTACGCCGTACATTTTGTCTCAATTAGTTTATGAATCTAATTGTAGTTGTTAATTTTTCAGCTTGTAGAACGATTCCTTTCGGGGTTTTCGTTTTTTTCTTTAGTGTTCATTCATTTTTAAATTACATAATTACATAGTTACATAATTATAATTGTTATAATTCTGTTTTGGTTACAGCTCTCCTTCCGCGAGTGTAAGTGGTTGTGAGGGCACGTGCCTATTGTGTAATTCTTGTTCCTTTTCCTCGGGATTCCTCTTCGGAGCCTTCCCGGGGGAATGAATGTGTACTAATATTATTTGTTTTATTTTTTACAGTTACCGATCTAGTTCGTTTCTGTAATATAACAACGGTGTGAGCTGTCTGGTTGAGTCCTGGGGATTCGGCTGTTGCTGCCTCCCCCTTGTATTGTCGTCAGGGGCGTGTCTCCTTCTACTGGTAGTACTCCCGTGTCGACGGACAGCTCTCCAGTTCATTTTAGAACAGTCAGGAGGCTTGCCTCCTTGGGCGGATAACTTTCCTTCCGAGGGAAGTTTTTTCCTGTCCAGGCTTGAGCTTTTCCTCTTTTGGGGGGTTCTTCTCTTGCCTTTTTTTCGTGCGACTATGCTCTTGGTGCTGAGCGGTCGCACCTGCAGTTTCGCTCAAGGGGCTGGGCAACTGCAGGATCTCCTCTTCGGAGGATTGCCCCTTTTAGGTCACTGGCTGACCAGTCTCTTCCACGAAGTGTTTCTCTTTCGTTCGCGAGAGAGTACACTCATAGAGACTCCTCTTCGGAGGTTTCTTCTGTTGCTGTTGCTGTTGGCCTCCCTCGCCGTAAGGCCCTCCGTCCGCCTCGTCGTAAGGGCCTCTCATCTCCCTATAAGGGTGTTTGAGGCGCCTTTTTGAATCTCCGTTTGCAGCCTACAACTTCTTTTTCTCGATCTTCCGTCTTGGTGCAGATGGACAGCAGTCTAATCTCGTCTTCCGACGGGCAACGGTCTTCCCGACGGACAACGGTCTTCCCGACGGACAGCGGTCTTCCGACGGACATCAGTCTCCCGGCGGACAACGATCCCTTCGGGGCAAAGGGTTGCCCCCACGGGGGTTCTTCCCTTGCGTGTCAGGGTTTCCCTGCGCGCCCTTCTGTTCGTCAGCGCTCTCCTGTTCGTCAGCGCTTTCAAGATGATCTTCCCTGCAGTTCCTGTTACGTGCCCTGTGCGCCCACGTTCGCCCTCGCGATCTAGAACTTAGGTTCAGGTCGGGGTCAAGGACTCTTCTTCTTTGCGCGGGCTTCCACGCGTAGCCTTCTGCTCGTCAGCGATCATCAGCTCGTCAGCGATCATCAGCTCGTCAGCGATCATCAGCTCGTCAGCGATCGTCAGCTCGTCAGCGATCATCAGCTCGCCAGCGATCTCCGGATCGCCCACGTGTGTTACAGCTGGCACGCCAACGTTCTCCAACACTTCTGAAGGAACATGGTTCGCCAGCTACTAGCTCAACTGCGGATGCTGATCGCCATCGCGCGACCCTCAACTGCAGATGCTGATCGCCATCGCGCGACCCTCAACTGCGGATGCTGATCGCCATCGCGCGACCCTCAACTGCGGATGCTGATCGCCATCGCGCGACCCCTCAACTGCGGATGCTGATCGCCATCGCGCGACCCTCAACTGCGGATGCTGATCGCCATCGCGCGACCCTCAACTGCGGATGCTGATCGCCATCGCGCGACCCCTCAACTGCGGATGCTGATCGCCATCGCGCGACCCTCAACTGCGGATGCTGATCGCCATCGCGCGACCCTCAACTGCGGATGCTGATCGCCATCGCGCGACCCTCAACTGCGGATGCTGATCGCCATCGCACAACCCTGAACGATTGCCCGCTTCGCATGCTGCTCCTCATCGCACAACCCTGAACGATCGCCCTCTTGCGGATGCTGATCACCATCGCACCCTTTCACGCGATCATTCACCTGCGCATGCTGCTCGCCATCGCACAACCCTGAACGATTGCCCGCTTCGCATGCTGCTCCTCATCGCACAACCCTGAACGATCGCCCTCTTGCGGATGCTGATCACCATCGCACCCTTTCACGCGATCATTCACCTGCGCATGCTGCTCGCCATCGCACAACCCTGAACGATTGCCCGCTTCGCATGCTGCTCCTCATCGCACAACCCTGAACGATCGCCCTCTTGCGGATGCTGATCACCATCGCACCCTTTCACGCGATCATTCACCTGCGCATGCTGCTCGCCATCGCACAACCCTGAACGATTGCCCGCTTCGCATGCTGCTCCTCATCGCACAACCCTGAACGATCGCCCTCTTGCGGATGCTGATCACCATCGCACCCTTTCACGCGATCATTCACCTGCGCATGCTGCTCGCCATCGCACAACCCTGAACGATTGCCCGCTTCGCATGCTGCTCCTCATCGCACAACCCTGAACGATCGCCCTCTTGCGGATGCTGATCACCATCGCACCCTATCACGCGATCATTCACCTACACATGCTGGTCGCCATCGCTTACCGCCAGCGATCTTCTTCACCTACGCGGCAGCACGATCCCTCGCCGTCACGCCCATTCGCCTGCGCGCCCGCGCGATCGCTCGCCTGCGCGCCCGCGCGCGATCGCTCGCCCGCGCGATCGCTCGCCTGCGCGATCGCTCGCCTGCGCGCCCGCGCGATCGCTCGCCTGCGCGCCCTCGCGACCGCTCGCCTGCGCGCCCTCACGACCGCTCGCCTGCGCGCCCGCGCGACCACTCGCCTGTGCGCCCGCGCGACCATTCGCCTTTGCGCGACCGTTCGCCCTCGCGCGACCATAGTTCGCGGCGAATTCCACAGCCGGTGGTAGCAGCAGGGACGCGTGCTCCTAGGCGGCACTCGGGATCACCTCCATCCAAGCACAGGTTGGTAGTGCAGGACGAAGACAGGTCAGTACAGCATTCTTCCCACCTTCTTTTCAGGCAGGAACCGTCGTGTCCTCTCCAAAGGATCGCCCGATCCCTTTCACCTTAGCGAGGATTTCGGACTCTGTGTCCTTGGAGCAGCAGACATGGTTTGATCCGCTGGCACGGGCGTTAATGAGGTTTATGAAACCAGCACTCACCGGCCAGGGTAACAAACCAGCGGCTGTCTCTCCTACGCTGAAGAGAAAGAGAGGAGTGGACTTCGTGGTGACTTCCCCCAGGGCGAAGTTGGTTCCCAAGAGGTCGGTCTCGAGGGTCCCCTCTCCTGCACGAGTACTCTCTCCTTCTCCCGCCCTGGAAGGATTTTTGGCGGGGGGGCTTTCCGTTGAAGATTTCTCCATCGGACAAGGGGTGACTGCTTACCTCTTCCTCTGGGAGCTTACCAGGTTCTTTCCCTCCTCGGTTACGGCCCGAGGTTTGGTTCAAGGAAGCTACAGGAAGATCAAGGGTACTTTCCTCCTCTCGAGCTCAGGCACCTTGGCCTTTCGTCGTTAAGTATCTACTTGCGGACAAGCTCGATGTTGTACCATCTGGACGCACTGACTGAAGGCTTCCTTCGGGTGTCTCATCTGTGGAGGTCAACGACCTCAGACACCCTTCCATCCTTGAGAAGAGTTTTGTCTTTGCCCAAGGACAGAGACTTAAACATCTGCTGTGCGGAGTAAATCGACTTCCGGTTTCACTCCTCCAAGGCGCTTTCTTCCAGACTCTGCAGGGCTCCAGCTCCCTTTTCTTTCAACCACGTCGGCCTAAGTTATCGGCTACGACAACTGGGACAAGGTGTCCAATTGCAGTTTCCTCCTGTCAGGAACAGATGGCACGGGAGACTCCCCCGGGGGGGCATAGTCCTAAAAGGAGTTCACGAACTCTAGGATTGCAGGTTTTTTCGCTGGGAGGATGCTTAAGGTTACTCATCCGAATGACAGCTTCCCGATGCCCATTCCCGCACAATCTCTGTGAGTAGCCAAGGATATCGCGCCTGCCGTCTCTGTCAGCGAATTCAGTGTCTCTGAACCTCTATGCCATAGCATCAGCAGAGTTGCCCGGTTGGGCAGAATGATCCATACCTTAGGCGAAGGTCTTCCTTAGGATCATCGACGGCTTCACCCCCGGCCCCCTCAGTCGATCCTTTCTTGTAAGGAAGGATCTGAGAGGGGACGTCCATAGTCGACCTCTCAGCCCTGATCAAGTTTGTCGAACAAACTTCGGCCAGCGTAGACCAGCAGAATCGATCAGACTGGTAACGAGGCGACAGGACTCCTTTAACCCTGGATCGGAAGGACGGGTACTTTCAGTTTCCATTCCATCCATCTTCCAGGGTGCTCGTCGAATTCAGCCTAAACTGCAAGTATTCCTGCTTATGATGCAGTGTGGCTATCCCGCCGTGGCATAGCAGGTTTGTTTCCCCAGAGAACTCTCCCTGCCTTCCTCTTGGCCGCTCAGGTGCAGACTTCCGCCTCCTCTGCTGTTTGGAGGGCTGGTCAACTCCGGTAGGCTCGGGTTTCGACCTGATTCAGCGCCGGGAAAAGCTTCCGAATGCTGACCATGAGTGTGGGCTCATGGTATTTTGCTTGGAGCCTTCTCTTCCTCTGCCTCAACATCTGGAGTATCTGGCCATGATATTGAGTCAACCGCCTTACCACGTTGGAAACCCCGCTTCTCGTCCGTCCAGCGAGGTTAAGCAACGTCGGTACTTGGATGGGTGACCACCTGGGGACGCCAGATTCTGTTACCACATCCTCCGAGCCTTCCTTTCGGTTCACCGTGGCAAGACTGAGGAGAGTCGCAGTACCTGTTCTCAGTCAAGCAGAGTTTTCAGCCCTACCTTGGAACGTTTCCTAGTTCTTCTTTCCTCATTGACCCGTTTATAGTCCGAACGGTCGCCTCAGGATAAGTTCCATGTGGGGCGATCCAAGTTCCGGTGGCTTCAGGCAATGTTTAACCGGACTCCCTGGCCCTATGGGACCAGCGGAACTATTAAACCTGCAATGGGTGTTGACCTATGGAGCCTCTTGATGGTAGTGGATATTCTCGTCCTTTCCCCACATTCTTGATGCGGTTCTCGGACTCGTCAAAGGAAAGGGGGGGGGGGGGGCATGTTCCGGTCCAGGCCTATGGTCAAGACCTGAAGGATACCTCTCCATCATTCAGGCAGGCTTAAGGGCCTTAGTCTGGCCCCTCTTCAGATCCTACCGCTCCTGCCAAGTCGCCCCGTTGCGTGTCGACTTCATGCTAACCAGCAGGGGACGCATTTTCACACCTTCACATCTTGCAGTAGAGATATCGGGATGATTGAGATTCTCTCAATTCCACCATCGGCTCTCTCATTCCAGGCAGGGGAATGTTTCTCTCAGACTATCCGAGCAGAGCCTCATAGAGAGAGTGTACCTAGGGGTCTTTGACCTTGGGTAACCAGCAAGTGCTGGTCTGGGGGACCTGATCGCGACAGCTTGGAACCTCAAGCTTCCGCTAGTTTTCCCCCCAGTCTCAGACCCCGAGACTCTGGCAAGATGCATTCCGGTGATGGTGGGACAACTTCGACGCCTGCGTCTTCCCTCCTTTTTGTCTGCGGACAATGGGTCTCAACAAAACCAGGTTGTCTGTCAACCTTTCAATGGGAGAGCTCCACTGGGACTATGTGCAGAACGGTTTCTGGACCCTCTGCTTCCCCTGACGGAACTCCCGGGAGAGCTTCTCCCACGGCGCAGACTACTCAAGCAACCACACTGCGACATCTCTCCCGAACCGGGGCGTCGCTTCGGCTTCATGCCTGGAGACACTACGCTTCCTCCCCTAGAAGAGACAACCCGCTACAGTCGCGGTACGGAGGTCGCGTCATCTGCGATAGTCATCCACAGGGGTCTCCCAGGCAAAGTGAAGAGTCTAAGGTGGTTGGTGCCGTGGGAGATATACTTCTTCCCGTGAGGCCTCTTCTCCAGCAATAACGGTCTTATTGCCTTTCGGCGGGAGGAAACTCCTTTCCGCTCTTGGCAATGAAGCCTGTCGCTCAGCCTTTCCCTGACCTTCAGGCTTAAAGGAATAACTTTTTCCTGCCCGCTGGATCTATCCTCGCTCATGCGAAGCTACGATCGTCCCTGCCCTAGTCGGAGGAAGACCTACAACTTGGAGCATGGCTCGGACTTTTAGTCCTTTAAGAGATCTTCTCAAGACCCTTTTACGACAGGCCTCGGATTGTATTCCGCCCTGGGTCTTCTGCTCACTCTGGCCACGGCCAGTGTGTGAGCAATCTTCTTGGTCTCTTACTACTCCCCCCCTTTCTAAGGAAGAGGGGAAGGCAACATTCAGGCTCGCTCCTGAGTTGTTGGCTAGACTCAGAATCTGAGGGTCCCGACCCTTCGGTCCGATTCATTCAAGATTTTGAGTCTCCATTCTGTGTCTGATGTCCCAAGACCTTCTCTTTCTTGCCAGTACAGGAATCGAGAGGTTAGCGCTGGGAACAGCTGCAGTTTGGCCTCAGTTGCAGCCGATTTGGGAACACAAGGAGGACATGGGGGGAGAGTCACCAGTATACCTCTTCAGCCCGGACTCAAGGACATTCATCTCGACCTGTCTTCAGACCCTCCCCCGTCACGTCGCCCTACAGCACGATGTTGGATACATCGCAACGTCCCTCGCCTTCGAGTAATACTACTCTGTGACGCAGGTGCTACAAGCTGGAGTCTGGAAGCGTCTGATGACCTTCGCAGCCCGCTTCCTGCAGGGCGTGACCCACAGGAGTCTCGATACGTTTTCTATCGCTCTGTGGTGGCTACACAACAGCTGGTCTAACCTCAGGCTCCTTTTTGGACAGGTAGCAGAAGGTTGAGGGCATTGTTATCAGGTTTTAGTCTGCATGAACGAAAGAAGTATGTCTGGCCCTTACTTCTTTCTTCATCATCCCCTCTACGGGGAAGCAGCATCCTGGTCTCTGCATAGCTGACCTCGAACCTCTGCAGGTAAACCATGCTTCCTTGTGTTCCGAGTATTGAGTCAATACTGTCGCGTCCCCCATACCCTGACGAGGTGGTATTGGGAACGTCTTAACCCAGAGTTCCTTCTGGAACTCCAGGTCAACTGCCTAAGACGGGTCACACTTCTTCCTTCACACACAAGCTTACGTAGGCCACATGGTTCCTTGCGGTGCAAGGAACTTGTGAGGTGCAGGGACTCCTTTTCTCGAGTGCGACTCACTCGGATTCTGAGTCCCCGGGTAAAGCCAAAGCCAGTATGGCTGGGGACTTTCCACCCTTCCTAAGGGATAAGTCACCCTTTGTAAATAGCGTGGTTTGTATTTCGGTTACGGAACAAATGACAAATTCGAAGATAATTTGTATTTTTCCTAACCATACAAACCTTAGCTATTTACACATATTTGCCCGCCAGCCCTGTCCCCCAAGACAAGTCCTACCTCTAAGTGAAAGTGAGTATTCACCTGTGTGTGAGGGGGAGGAGGGGTAGCTAGCTACCACTCCCCTACCCCCCCCGCTAACTAGCGCGGGGGTAATACACCCTCGTTAAATTCTAATGGCTCGCCATTTCAGCTACGCTAAAAGTAATACCCTTTGTAAATAGCTAAGGTTTGTATGGTTAGGAAAAATACAAATTATCTTCGAATTTGTCATTTTTTCTCACGTGACTCACCCCTGTGACTGAATTTGTGGGTGATCGACCTGCAGGAGGTGTCTCCCCTACACGCTCTAGTAGTGTCCAGATGTGCATTGCTGTAGCTGTACTCCTTCCCCGATTTCTGAGACGCGTCGGGGTCGTTCGCGTCCGAGTTTACCCTTCTGAGGTAGTTTGCATAATTATCAAAGTTATTACGTATTATGAAATTGTCGTAGAATGGTGCAACTTGTATAGGTTATCAGTTGTGGAAAGTCTTGGTGGATTGTTTGGCTACCATGTGCATGTTTTTTTTTTTAGTTAAAATGTCGTTCATCACCACGAGGACCATTTTACCGCGAGTGCCCCTTTTTCATTTTTTTTCATTTTTTTGCCAAGTCATTTTTCCGTAAGATATTGCCAAATAGTGTCGTAAAACTTTTGCTTGTTTAGTGTTGGAAAGTGTGTCTAGATGATCTGGCTACCCATGCATGACTTTGTTTTTGTCAGATACGACGTAGTTATTGGTATATTGGGTATTTAACTGCGGTTACCAATTTCTGTTTTTTTTTTTCAATATTTGTAAAAATTACTACGTAGTAAGGAATTGCCGTATATTATTCATTTTTTTTTCATGTTTATGTGTTAGAAAGTGTGCCTTGATGGTTGGGCTAACACGTGCATGTCTTTTTTTTTATCTGAGATGTCGTATATTAGAATGTCGGGCATTTTACCGCGAGTGTCCCTTTTTCATTTTTTTTAATTTTTTTGCCAAGTCATTTTTCCGTAAGATATTGCGAAATAGTGTCGTAAAACTTTTGCTTTTTTAATGTTGGAAAGTGTGTCTAGATGATCTGGCTACCCATGCGTGATTTTGTTTTTGTCAGATACGACGTAGTTATTGGTATATTGGGTATTTAACTGCGGTTGCCAATTTCTGTTTTTTTTTTCAATATTTGTAAAAATTTACTACGTAGTAAGGAATTGCCGTATATTATTGATTTTTTTTTCATGTTTATGTGTTAGAAAGTGTGCCTTGATGGTTGGGCTAACACGTGCATGTCTTTTTTTTTTATCTGAGATGCCGTATATTAGAATGTTGGGCATTTTTCCGCGAGTGCCCCTTTTTATTTGTTTTGCATTTTTTTGCTTAGTCATGTTACCGTAAGGAATTGGCAAGTAGTGTCGCAAAACTTATATTTTTATAGTGTTGGAAAGTGTTTCTAGATGATCTGGCTACCCATGCCTATTTTTTTTTTAGCCAGATATGGCGTATATATAAGTATGTGTTCGATTTTCCTGTGATTGCCATTTTTTCGTTTTTTCCCATTTCTTTCAAAATTACTACGTACTAAGGAACTATCACAGAGTAATATTTCATTTATATGTTTATTTGTTGGAAAATATGCCTTGATGGTTTGCCTAGCACGTGGCTGAAATTTTTTTTTTCTGAAATGCCGTATATTAGAATGGCCATTTTTCCACGAGTGCCCCTTTTTATTTGTTTTGCATTTTTTTGCTTAGTCATGTTACCGTAAGGAATTGGCAAGTAGTGTCGCAAAACTTATATTTTTATAGTGTTGGAAAGTGTTTCTAGATGATCTGGCTACCCATGCCTATCTTTTTTTTAGCCAGATATGGCGTATATATAGGTATGTGTTCGATTTTCCGGTGATTGCCATTTTTTCGTTTTTTCCCAATTCTTTCAAAATTACTACGTACTAAGGAACTATCACAGAGTAATGATTCCTCTAGATGTTTATTTGTCGGAAAATTTTGTTTACTTTTTTTTGATTGAATATCATCAAATTTTTTTAGCTAAAATATTGTTTTACATTTTTTTTTTCGATTTTATTTCCCTTCAAAAAAATTTTTTGGGTCAGAATTTTAATTTTATAGTCGTAAAATAATCGACAATTATCCAGCAACCCACCATACAATTTTTATGCATATCCAATAATAATTAGATTAGTAAATAACACCTTGAAATTGACATACCCTTCCTACATTTCAAGTGGCAGATTAGGGAGTCTGAGTCAGTGTGGTTGGCGGCCATTTTGTGGACATATCCGAAGCGTAAGCTGCCCTATCTATATATATTCTTGTTACCTATAGAATTTGTGATATTTTGGTATATTTTTACCTGCATAAATATCATATTATATATTAAATATATGTATTTTTTTACGAAATTTCCAAGTACTCAAAAAATTACCTTTAGATATGGCCCCTGATATAAATGTAATTTACAAAATAATGAAGATTTTTTTACATATTTCTATTTTAGGATAACATATGTTTATTCCCTAAAAAAATTAGCCACTTCCTATTTCATTTGGGTACCCAAAAAAATTCATGAAATTTGGACAATTTTTTTTGGCCAAAAAAAGTTACCCTTTTTTTCTCATTTCAGATCTTCACCTCCATGGGTCTGACTTCATCCAAAATACATCAAGATGTGTCCTAAACATTCAAGAATCAATTCCTAAAAGGATTTGTGTATATATGTATAAACTTTTTTTTTATGAATTTTTATGTCAGGTCTTTTTTTTTTTCTACTTAATTTTTTAAAATATTTATAATAAATAGTTTTTCTGCAGATGAGTAGTATTTATATTTACAGTTGTTTTAAGCATTCATTGAAGTTTTTTTTGGCAAAAGAAAAAAGGAGGTTACTGCAAAAACTGATTTTTCAAGAATTTTTTTTGGCGTCGGGGTCGTTCGCGTCCGAGTATACCCTTAAAGGGGTGTCCGAGAACCGTACCTATCCAGGGTTAAAAATGATATTTCAATTATAAAATAAATTTTTGATTATACTTACCCGGTGAATATATAAATTAAAGGCCCTCCCTTCCTCCCCAATAGAGACGCAGCGGGACGAGAAGAATTGAAGGGTTTGTTTACATGCAAGAGTGGTATCTGGCCGATAGTGGCGCTGGTGGGCACACCCGCAACCTTCATAGCGATCGCTCACGAGTTTTTGAGTGTGTTTTCTGTCGAGCCGCTGAGTAGCAGCTATTATATATTCACCGGGTAAGTATATTCAAAAATTTATTTTATAATTAAAATATCATATTTCAAGTATTTGATCCATGAAATCCTCGGTATTTCTTGTATTTCTTTGTGCGTATTAATAAACAACTCAGTATTTCAAATATTTGATCTACTTTACTTTGATAATTACAGTACTTGGACCTAACTCGTTTTCACTTTAAGGTTAAGTCTGGCTTTGGTTAGCATTGAATCTTGAGGTTAATCTTGTCACTGTATGGATTCAGAAGAAAAAAAGAAAAAAAAAAATTTCCTTGGAAGTATTTTCTACATACATTGCTCCTTTTCAGTCATAGGTTGTGACAAATGTATCTGATCCTTTGACCTTGGTATGCACTCTGAGGATGATATAGGATACTGTCTTCGATGCTGTTACTTCACAGGGAAAATGTCAGGTCACCGGAGAGGATCTTTCAGGGATTTTTCCCCTTGGCTCCTAGATTTTTAGATGGATTTTAGTATCCTAGCTTCGCAGACTTTTAATTCATAGCTGCTTACAGTACTTTGCATTGAAATATAAGTGTGTTTTAGTGACGGTCTATAGGTGGAGACTTTATGCCTCTTTATCACTTGGCATATATTGGGAGAGCCACTGCCATGTTATGCTTTTGTCTTTCAAGTCGTCATTATATCTTATGGCGCCAAAGTCGAACCCACAGGAGGGCGTTTTTGTTTGCTTCTCCGAGATCTTCATCCGAGCAATGAGGTCCCAGTGAGCACCACCCTAGTAGGATGTGCTCCATTGTTTGTGGTGTTGCCCCACATGGGCATTTAGGGTTGGTGGCTAATCCCTATTTGTGGCGGTACCTCCAGTTTTGCCCACTTTCACCATTGCTCTGTTTAGGGTTACCCAGTCCTTCCTGGTGAGCGTTGTTCCGTTAGGCAACACCTCATTGGATGGCCATTGGTGGTTTCCCGCCACTTCTCTAGCCTATGAGTAGCTGCGTAGATTGGTTCTAGTCCATCCACTGTTACGGTTGCTTCCTGATGATTGTGGGCTGAATGTCTGGAGTCATTTATTTCCTTATTTTTTGTTTGCTAGCGTTTTTCATCAGATATGGACTGGTGGTGACTGCTTTGTATGAAGATGGAGGTGTTGATTTTACGGTGCCAGTAATAATGCGACTGGACTTATTTAGCCCTGGGTCTGCCTGTCTGCCTTATCCACTTGGCATGATCCAGCCTTTTCTGGTGAACAGTAAACTTATATAGATCAACGAAGTGCCAGAGTCTGTTCCCCAGCTGGTATTGGCGAGTTTGCTGAAGAGGTTGTTCTTAGTTGCTACTTTATGTTTGGTTTTATTTGTGTGCTTGTTAAAGGAAAGGGAGCGTTCTGTCAAGGGCAACACCTAGACTCCTCTTCATTAATCTGCAAGAATAATGTTGACTTTCAGGTCAGGTTATTCACTTGTTAATATTTCTTTATGCCTCAGAATCCAGTTTACTTCGACCTCTCTCTCTGGATTCTTGCAGGTTTGTGGCCTAAATACAGTATGCAATTATTTGTGATTTTTTCATACACTGGCATTTAATTTCATTTTCTGTACTTTGAATAAGCTATTCATTTCATGTTCCCTGAATAAGTTATTGAATTTTTTATGGCCAGAGTATGATATTCATTTTCCACTCCCTAAAAGTATTATTTGTGATCTTGGATTAGTTAGCGTGTTATTTTATTAGTTCAAGGTTCTCATGTTGTCGTCCTTGATGAAAGATTCCCTTATTATTCTGGTGCCTTGCTGCTGGCTGTTCTTCATAAAATAAGAAGAAGAGAGACTGCTAAAACTGGACTTTGATCAGCTGATCCACTATTTCTGTATGCATTGGTGCATAATGCATCATTGATGTAACTTTTCTACTCTTAACATTTACCAAAATAAACTTATTGCTGTATCTTGTTTTAGGGTTTTAAAGTGTATAGTTAATTACTATATGAAACCCTTTCTAAGGTCATATGAGCTTTGATTGGATGAGGTTCTACAAGATCAGCAGTGTAATTTTACATCCTAAATCTTTACCTACTGTTGTAATATGCTTGCTTCGAGCCTTTCAAGATCTGTAATCATCTGTCAAATTGTTTTGTAAAGGCATCAAGCTTTTTATTAAGTGACAAGTTGCCATCATATTTCTTTGATTTGCCTCTGGTTGGTTGTCCTCACAATCTCGGACTCTTTGTAGCAAGTCTGCTTGTAGGCTCTTTGCCCGATACCCATGCTCATTTGTGCATGCCAGGTCTGCAGTACACCAAAGTTATCTTGCTTGTTGAGGAAAGTGATGACTCCCATCACATTTCAGATCATTTGATCCTCTTCTGTTTGTTTTCTCTTCATTTTTGTATTTCCTCATTTTACCCCGGTGCAATTTGGCCCCAATTCATAAATCCATATCTCGTATGGTGCGAGACTAAAGATTATTCTTACACCAAGATAAGAGTAAAGTATATTTTAATCTGGTATTATTCTTATTGCTTGCATCATGTTGGCATCAGATTGATTTGGACAATCTCTGCGTATTTATCTGCAATTGGTGAGAGAGACTTTGGCATTTCCTCATGAATAAAAATGACTTAGGTTGACATAGCAATGACTTGGTATACTACTGTATGGAGAGATTGAAAAGGAATTTGTTATTTGGACTAAGCACAGTTATTGTCAATTGATTAGTCTGTGTTCATGGGTCCTTTACATAGGCTTTTGCTGCTCAGCCAAATCAGTTGCCGTTGTTTTTGCAATATTGTTATTTTGTTCCTTTGTTTGTTGGTGTTTGATGGTAAAAACAGATGATTTGGTTCATTCCTAGAAAGTTTACTTGCATTAATAGAGAATTTTGTCTCATAAGATGTCATCCATATTTGTTTGGAGTTTGCTGTTGTATCAGTCAATTAGGATGATCATTGGAATATATTCAAATTGATACAATATTAGAGACAATCAAAGATTTCAGAGTGCCATTTGTGAGAAAAAACCCATTAGAAAAGCATATTTTAAATAAAATTTTCCTTTTGGTTAACAGAACACGCAGGAAATAACTTTAATATGTACAGATAGTTTGATATTATGTTAAGGTCGGGTAGTTATTTGCCTGCCTAGGAAGGTATACGACTGATGTCTTATGGTGTCTAAGACCACCTTGGTGCCATAAGCATGTCTCTCGGAGCCTTGCCTTGACGGGCACGCCTCTGCCTGTGCTAACTCGTCTGTGTTGGGGGAATGCAACACTAGTTCGATCCGGCGTCTCGCTGGGGTGAGATAGCGGGCGTCGGGGCAGTACCCCTCACGGATGTCACCCCCTTTTCCAAAGTCTTTCGCCCATCAAAGGAACTTCGCGTTTACGGTGTTCACAAGACGTGTATTTGGTCTTGCTGCTTTCTCAAAAGTTTTCAAAACCTGGTGTAATGAACTGTGCTTGAAATGAAGACTCGTACCTTCGTTGGCGACTTGTTATATTTAAGTAAAATATAAATGTCTGAACATTAATAATTATTCATTCACATTTTTCAGTTTTTTTCCATTGTTCTTACTGATGCTATGATATGAATAATGTAGAATTCAGGTTAACTATTGTGTACTGTAATTCATTTGAATAAATAATTCAGTACATTATTCAATCGTTTAACCAAGCACACACTTAGTAGTTCGTATTCAAGATGAACTAAATAAATTTCTTGAATAGGGAAATAATTTCTTTGTAATAAAGACATTTGGTTGTAAATACATGGACAAAATGTATGCTTGATGTTTGAGGTCACATTTGTAATATATTATTAGTTTGGTGAATTTAATTTCAATTGGAATATATTTTGCTTATCCAAGTATTTTTTATCTGAGAGGAATGTGGAACTTATTGCAGCCAATTCTAATTTTTTTAACATTCTATTTTCTTGAACTAGACTTATTTTCTGTGGTAGTGCATTACATTAATAAGGATTTGCAATGGAACTGAAATCCCCCCCCCCCCACGTGTCTTATAAAGATTACACCTTCCAATCATATGGTATTGGTACACAGATACTCATCTCGTGTGACATGCTTTCCGTGTACAGTATTCCTTCCGACCGTGATGTAGAATGGAAGTTAGATTGGCTGTTCTTTTGGAAAGGAGTATGAAATCGTAATGTCAAAGATTGTCTTTGGCTTTGAATGGGTAAATATATAAATTAATAATTTTGGAATGCAATTTTGCTTCAGTTTATCAAGTGGTACTTTTGAAAATCTGTCAGTTAGCCAAATTGCAAGTGTGACCAAGAGATTTTTTTCAACTACTTCTAGGTTTGAGGTTATCTCCTATTTCACTGTGACATTTATTTTATCACCTTTAAGAATTCCGTTTGAGTTAGAAATTTATGCCAAGGATAAAAACTGGTTCACAGTTTAGTCCCAAGTTATAATTACATTCTTATCTACTTGAGAAACCAAATTTTTCAGTTAATGTTAACCAAAACTGAAAGACAGAGACTGCTTAGTGGGCAACTCTTCCATTAACTAACAAAGTTGCCAGATAGTCAATTTCCCATTCAGAGACGAGACACACGCGACAGTAGTCTCGGTTGTTCCTCTGGCATCGTTGGACTACTGTGCGAGTTCTCTAGCCTGCAGGGCAGCAAGGGGAAGGTTCTGTAAGGTCAGCCCCTGTTTTTTTGGGGGGGGACTAATATATAAAAAATAAAATTAAAATCATATATTTTAGATTTAATTTTTGTACTTTGAGAAATAAAAGCATGGTTTTGTTTTAACATGTATTTTATTGGTCCTCATTTTTAATACATTTTCTTAAATATTATCGTACATATGTTGCATGATATACTAGCTTAGCTATTAGTAATATTCAATAGTAAATCCACAAACAAAAAGCTTAATAAAATATAAACCCAAAATATGTCGTGAGTTGTTTTTTTAAGTTAGAAAAAAAAAATGCAATTTTGTAACTAAAGTATAAAATTTTCTGTGTTGTGGTGCTCATCCCAATTCTTTTTAAAGGTTACTGTCGTCATTTTGGTCACTTGTAAGCGATTAAACTAATTGAAGCCATTTAAGATATGCACTACTGTAATCCTACAGCTGTATGGATGTGAGGGGTACTGTATTACTGATATATCAACCTATACAATTACTTTTTTTCTTTAATCTGTAATAATGTAGGAAACAGTTATAGTTTAAAGAGAACAGACAGAAGGAATTGTATAAGTCGATATATCAGTAATACAGTACCTCTCACAGCTATACAGCAGTAGTATTATACAGTGGAGCAGTTCTTAAATGGCTTCAATTAGTTGAATCACTTACAAGGGACCAAATTGATGACAGTAACCTTATAAAGAATTGGGATGATCAAACCACAGAAAATTTTAAACTTGTTACAAAATAACATTTTATGAATATAACACCTTTATTCATCAAATATTTTTTATAATCAATGCAAGATCCTATTAAATCATACTTACAAATTAAATTTTTGTTAATTTTGAAAAATGCAAAATCCTAAGTCAAAACAAAAATTTGTCTTATCGAAAAATATTTTCTTTTCAATTTGATTAAAGTAACAGATCTAATAGTTAAATTTTAGTTATAATAGACAACCTTTAAGGACTATACTATAAGTTATTTCTCAATGGTTAATAGTTTTCCAAGACTAAAGCTTTAATACAGAAATGTTTAGTTTTCTCCAATTAAGTCTTTGATTCCTGTCTTACAATATCTTTTCCAGTTTAAAATCAAATTTGTACATATAATGAAGCCAAAAGATATAAAATATCGTGAAACATTTGGTTACGAGCAGCTGTGATCTTACAAATCTTGAAGAAAAGTAATTAATCAATTAACTTGGTTAATGTATTATAGTAAATTAACATGGGATATGTGTCGAGTTAATTATGTTCGACAATATTTTTCTCGGACACAATTGTAACTCGTCAAACTAATGTACCTTGGTAAAGTTTTTTTTTTTTTTTAAATTAGGATATTCATGAAATTATCATTCAAAGTTATTACCCAAAACTTTACGTACACAGAGCAAGATATCTTGACCCTTTTACCCTCAAGCTATTTGGAACTTTCCAATCCTTAACCCCCAGGCATTTTCTTTTTCAAGCACATTTTGCAATATATTTTTTCTAAATTGCTCAAACAGGCCTAATTTTCATCATAGAGAGGTCAGGTTAGTCTCATTCTTTTGGAAAATACCTAAAGTTTCTCAAAAAAGTTATCAAAAATATGTAAATAGCAGTTTTTTTGCAAGGACGTACCGGTACGTCCATGGGGTGGTAAAGGGATGAGTTTTGTGAAACATACCAGTACGTCCATTGGGGGTAAAAGGTTTAAAAGGTTTTTAAGATGAGGATATCATAATCAGGAAGAAAAATACTTAGGAAAGAGGAATTGAAATGAACAAAAGACTACAAGCATCGTATTGGAAGTTTTCAGTTAAAGAGAAGCAATTTATAATTTTAAATATTGAAAACAGTCAAGGAATCATTGGTTTTCTATCAAAAATTAATATTTCTGACGGCAGCAAAATCTCAACGTCTAGAACTTATGAACACCAACAATATGTCTTCTGATTTGGATCGAAACAGATATTTAGAAAAAGAGTAGAAGCAATAAAAAAAAAAAAAGAGAGAGAGAGAGAGAGAGAGAGAGAGAGAGAGAGAGAGAGAGAGAGAGAGAGAGAGAGAGAGAGAGAGAGAGAGAGAGAGAGAGAACATTATCATTCATAAACTTAATAATCTTGAAACATTTATACCAGTTGAGGCTTTTATATCTACTAGAGCAATATTTTATAATATCGAACAACACACATACTGTATATAATTTAAGCAATTTCTCCAATATCCACATAGTAAAACACAAGTAACTGTGTTTAGGCTTATTAAAATTCACAAAACATGGAAGTTGAAAAAAAAAGTTCATACAAATAAAAACAGATTTTGATAAAGTACTGTATCAGTTACAGAGCCTTTGAATACATACAAAATAGTTTTGTAATATAACCAATTGAATACATACAAAATAGTTTAGTAATAAATATTACCAATTGAATACATACAAAATAGTTTAGTAATAAATATATTACAAATTAAATACATACAAAATAGTTTTGTAATAAATATATTACAAATTGAATACATAAAAAATATTTTGTAATATACTACCAATAGTTCGGGTTCAAATAGATTGAGGATCATTTTATCTTGAAATGACACTGGACAAAGATAAGCAATGCCAAGGAAAACCAGAAACAGGAGAGGTGAAATAACTGGGGAAATAGTAAATGAGCAATAACTACAGGAAGTATGAAAAAGTGTTTTTCTAAAATCATTACGATAAACTCATCTATGCCTTTTTTCCATGTCCTCAAAATCAACAAGAAAACAGAATAAATATCAGGTCTTCACTATTAATCAGAAACTTTTTTTGTATATCTTTATACCCTGGAGCATTTTACTAATGCTAGAAAATATTTTCATCCTTTTATTAAATTGTTAGACATTTGGATTGCCCCATATAAAACACCTAGCATCTATTCAATCTCAAATTATCACCTGATCTAGGTGTGAGGTTTGAAGGTTTAAAGGATGCTCATGAATGGCAGACGCAAAGGACAGTGACATTGCCATATCAAGCAGGACAATGCCTTAGACACGCCATATTTTATATGATTAGCACCGAAGCCGCTTCTCCACCCAAGCTAGGACCAAGGAGGGCCAGGCAATGGCTGCTGATGACTCAGCAGATAGACCTATAGGCTCCCCCAAACCCCCTATCCTTAGCACACAAGGATGGCGAGGTTCCAGCGACCAAATGAACAAACGAATTTGAATAGAACTCGAACCCCAGTCTGGCAATCACCAGGCAAGGACGCTACCACCAGGCCACCACATATAAACATGCACATTTTGGGAAATGACTGCAGAGATTAAAGATTTTATATACTGACTGGATTAAGAACCTTGGCCCTGACTATCAACACTGCAAATGATGAAAAATTATCATTTCCACAAATTTTGATCACGATAAGCAAAGCAGGACCCTATGCTAAGTTAATATTATTATAGTTTTAATCTAAAGTTCAGCCTACATCTTTAAACCAAATAATCTTGCTCAAGATTTGCTCCTAATAAAAGACAAAACTAAACAGAGATGAAGTACAAGAAACAGTCAAGAAAAAAGACATTCACGATGGAAATTCGCAATCACAGAGCCACAGTCTTTGATGCAACAGGAACAGGCTGAGATTATTCAAAAGTTAGGTAACTCTGACAGCCATTTAAGAAGAAACCCAACAGAAAACTGAGGAGTGAAACTCTAATAAATCTACCCAAGAAAGGGATCAAATATCTACGCAAAAGCACCTTTTAAAGTCTTTCAAGAACACACACACTAAATGGTGATTGATTCAACAATACCAATACATATCTCAAAATTGGGCCATACAAGGCAAGAGTTGGGTACTGCAAGACGATTTGGCAACTGGGAAACTACAGTCACACTATGAAGTCAACGTTACAAGAGGTTGGACAACAAAAAGCCAAACACACAAACAGCAGCCAAGATTGTACTCATATCAAGTATGATCTGAACATTAATTGATTTTGCCGCTTATCTAACAATATGGCAGCCGGAGACCGGAGTGATAAATCCAGCTCATCAAAATATTTGTCGCACTTTACAAGTCTTATCTATTTTTGTGCCTTTTAAAGTGACTTTTCTGACCTACGATGCAGGATGAGTCAAGGACAGAGCCAATGTAGGCAACCTGTAATAAGTCTCCGTTGGGAGAAGGGTCTATTTCTCTCTCCGAGCCTCAGCCTTTGGCTCCCCCAGCTGGATAGCGTACTCCCTGTCCAAACGGTTTCTACACCCTTATAAAGATAATCTTCCTTCAGTAATTGGTGCAAAAAGAGAAGATCTTTAGCCAGAAGAATTCAAGGCGGCTTTGCAAGTGCCGAAATGCAATTTAGATTAATTGGAGGTTGATTCTTTAGTCGTAAGTGTGAAACATCTGGTCTCACGAAGCCCTCGGTCAACTTCAACACTCTCTCAAAGCCGCTGATGGATTCCAGGAGTGTTAAGGAAGCTCTCAGCCTACTCCAAGAGTCATAAAAAAAGCCATCAAAAGTTGCAAAACAGATGGAAAATCATGACTCGCCTTACCGCTGCCAAAACCAAAAATGTATTTTGTCACTCGGGTAGATTGTATAAAAAATGTCGGCACCAAGGGTATTGGGTTTTATCACAAGCTTTAATTCATTTTAATTTATTTATTTAAATTTTTTAATCTTATTCACATTTAGATGTAATATGAATGTGTGTGATTTATAGTTGTTCCGTAACTGGAATACAAACCACGCATGTAGCGGAAATGACAAGCCATTAAAATTTAACGAGGGTTTACTACCCACACCGCTAGTTAGCGGGGTTAGGAGAGGGTAGCTTGCTACACCCGGCCACCCTCACACACACCTGTGCTTGAACTCACTTTGCTCTTAGCTCGGATGGTAGTCGGACGTGTCCACTTTCATCTTCGCCGCTTATTGGCAGCCATTAATGCTTTTATTTTTTTTTTTTGCTTTCTCTTTTTGACAGGTTTGTGTGTGAAGTTGGCCTCTGCTATTGTGCGCACCTGGCCTGGATTACCCGACCGCCCCTGCGGAACATTCATGTCGGCGGTCGAGACAGACACTCACACCGTTTGCCCTTACTGTATGGTCCAGCATTTTACTGCAGTAGAGGGGCTTGAGTGTCTCAATGATGGGCTGGGCAATGGCAGTGGGGTAGTTTATCCACCCTGGCAGGCTCAACCATACCGCTAAGGCCAGTTCTGAGAGACCAGACCAAGACTGGACCCCTATAGGCCTTGTCCTTTATCTAAGATAGGCAAAGGCTAGAAGGAAAACTCCAAAATCAAACCAAACAAGACCCCAACGGCGGAGCTTCCCAGCGCTGGCGGAAGAGGGCAATGCCTGTCGGGCAGGCAACAAGGCGGGCCTTGACATAACAAGAACCCGGCAGCCCAATGCAACCAACATCGGAGAAGCCGCCTGTCTCATATGTCTTGAGCCACGGTGAAAATGGTGTGGGCCAAGTGTGTGCGTGTGGCAGTTGCAAAGCCACGACCACCCAAAACAATACAGTATACCCAGCTACTGGCATTCTGTCGTTTCCTCCACCCTTCTTCATCTCTTTCTCACCATCATCATCATCATCACCACCACCAAGTCCTGAGGCGACAGCACCGTAGGTGAAGGGGGCAGGCCTGGATAGCTGGAAGCCTAGCCCACGACTGCACTCAGGCGGCGAGTCTGAGATTCAGTCGCTCTCTGGTGACGGTGCCGTGACACCAGAGTTCGGCAGCTGGACCCGTGACTGGGCTGGCCTATTGAGGACACCGCAGCCCACCCCACATGGGGAGGCCCCTAGAAAAGGTTGGGTAAACATCGGACACAGCAAACCCGTCTGGTCAGCTCACCGCGGCTGGCGGACATCCCACTAATGCGGTCGAAACAACAAGAAAAAAATATTAACCTTAGGTGCGTGGAACATCCGCACCCTCCAAGACGTGACGAACACCAACCGCCCGGAACGCCGTACAGCCCTCGTCTGCAAGGAGCTAGCCCGCTTCAATGTTGATGTGGCGGCTCTTAGCGAGACCAGACTACCCGAAGAGGGCAACATCAGGGAAGCTGGAACAGGCTACACCATCTTCTGGAAAGGCAAGGCCCTAGAGGAGCCTCGCATCCACGGTGTCGGCTTCGCCATCCGTTCCCAGCTAGTGCAGCAGCACAACCTCGCTCCCAAGGCCATCAGTGAGCGCTTGGTGACTGTCCGCATCCCCATCACGCGGGTCAGACACCTCACCCTGATCTCTGTCTACGCCCCGACTATGACCTCAACCGATGATGACAAAGCTGCCTTCTACACCCAGCTCGACCGCACCATCCAGGCAGTGCCCGCCAATGACAAGCTCGCTGTGCTTGGCGACTTTAATGCCCGAGTAGGCAAAGACCATCGCCTGTGGGAGGGAATCATCGGCCGCCATGGCATTGGAAATTGCAACGCCAATGGCCAACTCCTACTGGGTCTGTGTGCAGAACACCAACTTGTGGTAACCAACACCATCTACCAGTTACCAAAACGACAAAAGACCACATGGAGACACCCACGGTCTAAACACTGGCACACCCTGGACTACGTCCTGACCAGAGCCAGAGACTGAGGAGACGTCCACATCACCCGATCCATGCCCGGAGTGGACGACTGCTGGACGGACCACAGATTCCTCATCTACCGACTCTCCGTGACGACCCTACGACCACCCAGAAGGGCACCTGACAGCGTACCACACAACCGCTTTGATTGTAGTAAGCTCCGCAACCCACAGGTGGCACAGAACTACAAGGAGGTCTGCGAACAACACCTCGCAGACCCCATGGGACAGGCCACTGTTGAGCACCACTGGACCACCCTCAGAAACGCCATGGCCCGTGCCGCGGAGGAAACACTAGGCTACACCACCAAGAAACAGCAGGATTGGTTTGATGAGAATGATGCTACCATCTCTCTTCTCATTGAAACCAAACGACAAGCACGCCTGACTTTGGAAAACCAACCAACAGCAGCTAACAAATGTGCTCACAAGGTGGCTGAAGCTGGTTGCCAAAGAGGATCCGTGAAGCCCAGAACACCTGGTGGCAAAGAAAAGCTGCAGAAATACAGAGTTTCGCTGACCAACGTGACCTGCGCAGCTTCTATGCAGCAACAAAGGAAATATTCGGTCCCACACGGTCATCAGTGGGCAGCCTGAAGGACGCGGATGGGGCCACGACCATCACCGACAGCGAGGGCATCCTGGCCAGGTGGAGGTCTCACTTTGAGAACCTCCTCAATGACCATGCACACACCCCAGACGATCTCCTGCGAATGACCCCGCAGCATCCCGTCCGTCACTGGATGGCACTACCACCCTCCATCCATGCCTTCAACAAGGCCCTGCAGCGCATGAAGCCCGGCAAAGCCCCAGGCCCAGACAACATCCCGTTGGAGCTCCTCACTCACGGTGGCCCCGGTTTGAGGAACCGTTTGATGCTCCTTATACTGAAAATATGGGAGACCAAGACCCTCCCCAGTGACTTCCGCGATGCAAACAGTTACCATCTTCAAGAAGGGAGACAGGGAGAACTGTAACAACTACCGGGGAATATCACTACTAAGCATCGCGAGTAAGATTTTCGCTCGGATTCTCCTTGACCGCCTCCTTATTCTCGCAGACGTCGTCCTGCCAGAGTCCCAGTACGGCTTTCGACCTTCCCGCGGGACCATAGACATGATCTTCTGTGCGCGACAACTACAAGAGAAGAGCCTTGAACAACAACAGCCCATAATGTTCATCTTCTGGGATTTGAAAAAGGACTTCGACAAAGTACCTTGACCTGCCATGTGGGCTGTCCTCAAAAGATATGGCTGCCCACCCGATTTTGTCAAGCTGGTGCGTGCCCTCCATGACGGAATGGTTGGGAGAGTCTGCCACCAGAACTCTCTTTCAGACTCATTCCCCATCAACGGCGGCCTGAAGCAGGGCTGTGTTCTGGCCCAAACGTGTTTCTCGCTATACACTGCAGCAATGCTCAACGAGATTCCCCCAGACACACCCTCAGTCGACCTACGTTTCCGCATGGATGGAGGCGCTTTCAACCTCACCAGACTCCGCGCCAGAACCAAGACCACCTTGTGTGCAGTGTGAGAACTGCAGTATGCTGACGACAATGCCACTCCAGGTCAGACGGCAGACGGCAGAGGACCTGCAGTCGTTAGCTGATGCATACAACTCTGCCTACGAACGTTTTGGGATGCAAGTCAACACAGATAAAACCAAGACCCTCGTCCAACATCCACTAGGACTGATGCTCCCAAACTTCAATACCACAGTGAATGACCAACCGTTAGAACAGGTGGACTAGTTCTCCACCTAGGGAGCATCCTAACATCAGCTCCCACAAGCAAAAAGGACGTGGAGAACAGGATCAGGGCAGCCCACTCCGCCTTTGGCCGACTCAACTGCTGCGTATTTAACAACCACGCACTGACATTGACCACCAAAATAATGATGTTCAGGGCAGTAGTCCTCTCCACGCTCCTGTATGCATGTGAAACATGGACGCTATATAGAAACGATATTAAAAACCTAGAACGCTTCCAACAAATGAAACTGAGGCAGATCTTGAAAATCCCCTGGGAGAGCCACACCACCAACATTGAAGTCTTAGAATGTGCCTCGCTGACCAGCGTGGAGGCCACCATCATCCACCACCACCTCCGCTGGATAGGACACGTGCATAGGATGGATCCATCTAGGCTCCCAAAGAAAATATTCCACGGAAAACTGACCTAGGGCACCAGACCACGAGGAGCCCTGAAAATGCGCTATAAAGATAAACTAAAGCGCACCCTGGCTCTAACTGACATCGATCCTTCCTCATGGGAAGAAACAGCCAGGGACAGGAAAACCTGGAGGAGTACAGTACACCATGGCACCGTGGACTTCGAGGAGAGGAGAAGACAAAATGAGGAGGCTAGGAGGAGAAGGAGAGAGCGATTAGAACAGCCCCGCCCACCACCTACCCTCCCTTGTGAACACTGTCCGCGACTCTTCCACCACAGACTAGGACTTAACAGCTACATCAGACATAAGCACCCACCCCATAGATAGGAGGCTGATGGCTAACGACAGAACCCAATACTCGGACACGAGGGGGCGCCGACGACAACGAACAAGTCAAAGTTGAAAACACAAAGGCAGATGAAATAGAACAAGCCATCAATGCAAAATTGAATTCTTTCAATTGATGATATATTTCTAGCCCAGAATATATCCAGTCTTTTGGAAAAATTACTTAATAAACAACTAAATGATTTACTTCAATACTTATTTGTAATTCATTGTTTATTCAATTGTAATTGAGGAGCTCTGGCCAAAATAAGACCCAAAGATATTTGTTAAGAAAAGACACCTCCCACCAAGAAGAGGTGCTAGTTCATGGAACGAGTGTGCTACCAGTGTCATTCTTCCCAAAGGAATTGTAAAAAAAAAAGCATGACTACTGTGTGGTGTTCTAGGTAGGAACTTGTACGAACACCATGTTAAGTATTTATATAATATCAGTTTAAATATTAGCTATTTTAATCAACCTTGCTGGCCTTCATGCATTGAATACTAGACTGCTCTGGTAGGCTTAATACAAATCCTATGGAACAAAATTTTTTCAAATGTAACCTCACCTTTGCATCAAATTTGGTATACAGGGCGACACAAAAAAAACAGTCATCACCTAAACTTGAATAACTTTTGAAATAAATAATCAATTTCTTTTAATTTTCAGATTTATCAAGAAAAAATAATGTTCTAAGAGTCTACCAAATTCGAACTTTGACATACCAAAGAATAATGAGGAAAAGACATTTATAATTGAGGCCTATTTTCGGTTGAAGTCTATCCACGCAGCTCAATTGCAATTCAAAGAACGGTTCAGATGTCAAGAATTTCCTGTCCACTCAATGATCTACAGATGGGTCAACAAGTTCAGAACCCATGGGACTGTGCATAACCTCAATTGTAAAGACACCAACACACAATCACACTCTGGATGATTGAAATCATCAAGGACACCACACAACATTGCTGCAGTCAAGAGACACTGTTGTGAACAGCCCAAGCAAGTCTCTGCGATGGCAAAGTCAGGAGCTTGGAATCAATCGGGAGTCCAAGCGGAGAATTTTGAACGCAGATCTCCACCTGTATTCTAGGTCAAACACAAGCTTACGCCTGACGACATGAAGAAGCGGGTGATCATGTGCCAGTGGTTTTGCCACAAGATTGATGCTGTGCCAGATTCCTTGACAATGTCTGGTTTTCGGACGAGGCACATTTTCTGTTAGGTCACGTGAACTCGAAGAACAATATCTTCTGGGGTAGCACACCCCCTGAGCACTGTCTGCAAAGGCCATTACACTCGGTGAAGTGCACTGCCTGGGCCGCCATCTCCAAACATGGCATCATAGGACCATTCTGGTTCGAGGACGACAACGAGCGGTCTGTGACAATCAACACCGAGCGATATGTCCAGGTACTTGGCAAGTTCTGGACAGCACTTAGTCGACGGAGACGAGTCGTCAGGGTCCTCCAGTGGTTCCAGCAGGATGGTGCCCCCCCTCCCCACACTTCAAACGAATCATTGTCATGGCTACAGCAGCGTTTCCCTAACCGACTGATCAGCCGCAGGTGTGACCTTGAGTGGTCGCCACATTCACCGGAACTGAACCCCCCCCCCCAGATTTTTATCTCTGGGGATACCTTAAGGACAGGGTATATGGAAACAACCCCAAGACTATCCCTGACCTGAAGGCAGCATTAAGAGCGATCCCAAGGGATGAATGCGGGAGGGTCATCGAGAACTTTTCCCGCTGGATCCAAATGTGCCTGCAGTGCTGGGGAGCTCAGTTGGATCACATTTTGGAGAGCCAGTGAAACAAAAAGTTTTTGTTGTACAGACTTTAAACTTTGGAGGTGTCTGCTACACAGGCTTGACCTAATGTAGCTAAAGTTTTGTGTCGATCTAAATAAAATTTTGGAAGTTATTGGTTTTTTGGTGATGACCGTTTTTTTTTTTGTCTCACCCTGTATCTAATCCTACTGAAGACAGCAACTGACAGGAAAGAAGCTAGCCAGACTACATCCATGAAATCAAGTCTTTACCTCATTTGACAGACAGAAATCAAGTCTTTACCTCATTTGACAGACATATGCAACATACGACCAAAATGGCTAATTACCCGAACCCTTTCCAATAGTTCATAGTTTCAACAGAATATTAACCACTACAATCTCCCCTGATGCTAATACAGTACTATTATTATTACTGCTAGCCAAGCTAACAAGCCTACTTAGAAAAGCATGATGATATAAGCCCAAGGGTTTCAACAGGGAAAATAGACCAGTAAGGAAAGGAAATAAAGAAACAAAACTGTGTGCCCAAGTGTATCCTCAAGCAAGAGAACTCAAACCCAAGACAATGGAAGACCATGATACAAAGACTGTTGGTTAATAAATACAGATGACTAACACCACTCTGCTGATTTGAAACTCTTGCAGAGAATAAATCTGTGATAAAGTTTTACCGGGTATCTTGGACCTATTCCTCTAATATGAGATTTCACACTCTTGATTATGACAGATATTTCTCCCAACTGTACTACTGGAGTGAATTGCATTTATAACTTACAAGGTTCTTCAAAAAGAAAAGCATTTTTAAAAACGGATCTTTGAAAGCTAACATACAAAACTAAACAGAATTTCAACCAGACCTCTGATCTCAACCTCATCAATTACAATTTCAATGCTCTAACTGGAATGAAAGTTCTCTCTCCAACTGGAATGAAAGTTCTCAAATGTCATTCCTCATAACCACCTTCAAACGAGGAATGAGAAGAGAATGAGGCAACCTCTTCACTAAAAGTGATTTTATCTCTAAGAATTGGTAAGGAATTAAATCTTGAATCTCAATCAAACATATGAAATCTGTAACGGTATGGACACAAAGAAAAGAGGAAGACCATCCAATAAGGAAGGTGATGGATATGAGACTACCAGGTGGGAAGAGGTTAGTAGACGAAAAATGTGATGAATTGACTGTGTGAAGAGAGATAATAGGGAGTTGGGATTGAGCGAGGGAGATGCACTGCACTGCAGGAAGTGGAAAAATGTGTTGAAGAACCATAACAGTGACCCCAAATAGGGAGTAGCTTGTAGAGAAAGGAGTCTGTATCTCGCTCTCTTCCAACGTTAGCTTAAACATGACAAATTCGAAGATAATTTGTATTTTTCCTAACCATACAAACCTTAGCTATTTACATTGGGTTTAACTTTTAGCGTAGCTGAAATGGCGAGCCATTAGAATTTAACGAGGGTGTATTACCCCCGCGCTAGTTAGCGGGGGGGGGGGGGGTAGGGGAGTGGTAGCTAGCTACCCCTCCCCACCCCTCACACACCAGTAAATGCTTCACTTTCACTTAGAGGTAGGACTTGTCTTGGGGGACAGGGCTGCCGGGCAAATATATGTAAATAGCTAAGGTTTGTATGGTTAGGAAAAATACAAATTATCTTCAAATTTGTCATTTGTTCCGAAACCGAAATACAAACCACGCTATTTACATTGGGTGACTTACCCCTTAGGAAGGATGGAAAGTCCCCAGCCATACTGGCTTTGGCTTTACCCGGGGACTCAGAATCCGAGTGAGTCGCACTCGAGAAAAGGAGTCCCTGCACCTCACAAGTTCCTTGCTCCGCAAGGAACCGTGTGGCCTACATAAGCTTGTGTGTGAAGGAAGAAGTGTGACCCGTCCTAGGCAGTTGACCTGGAGTTCCAGAAGGAACTCTGGGTTAGGACGTTCCCAATACCACCTCGTCAGGGTATGGGGGACGCGACAGTATTGACTCAATACTCGGAACACAAGGAAGCATGGTTTACCTGCAGAGGTTCGAGGTCAGCTATGCAGAGACCAGGATGCTGCTCCCCAGTAGAGGGGATGATGAAGAAAGAAGTAAGGGCCAGACATGCTTTTTTCGTTCATGCAGACTAAAACCTGATAACAATGCCCTCAACCTTCTGCTACCTGTCCAAAAAGGAGCCTGAGGTTAGACCATCTGTTGTGTAGCGACCACAGAGCGATAGAAACTTATCGAAACTCCTGTGGGTCACGCCCTGCAGGAAGCGGGCTGCGAAGGTCATTAGACGCTTCCAGAATACAGCTTGTAGCACCTGCGTCACAGTAGTATTACTCGAAGGCGAGGGACGTTGCGATGTATCCGACATCGTGCTGTAAGGCGACGTGACAAGGGAGGGTCTGGAGTCAGGTCGAGATGAATGTCCTTGAGTCCGAGCTGAAGAGGTATACTGGTGACTCTCCCCCGTGTCCTTCTTGTGCTCCCAAACCGGCTGCACGTGAGGACAAACTGCAGCTGTTCCCAAAGCTAACCTCTCGATTCCTTTACTGGCAAGAAGGAGAAGGTTTTGGGACATCAGATACAGAATGGTGACTCGAAATCTTGAAGGAATTCGACCGAAGGGCCGGGACCCCAAGATTCTGATTCTAGCCAACAACTCAGGAGCGAACCTGAATGTTGCCTTCCCCCATTCCTTAGAAAGGGCGGAGTCGTACGAGACCAAGAAGATTGCTTATACACTGGCCACGGCCAAAGTGAGCAGGAGCCCCAAGACGGAATACGATCAGAGGCCTGACGTAAAGGGTCTTTAGAAGATCTCTTAAGGGACTAAAAAATCCGAGCCATGCTCCATGTTGGAGGTCTCACTCCGACTAGGGCAGGGACGTTCGCAGCTTCGCATGAGCGAGGAAAGGTCCAGCAGGAAGGAAAAAGTTATTCCTTTAAGCCTGAAGGTCAGGGAAAGGCTGAGCGACAGGCTTCATTGCCGAGAGCGGAAACGAGTTTCCTCCCGCCGAAAGGCAATAAGTTCGTTATTTCTGGAGAAGAGGCCTCAAGGGAAGAAGTACATCTCCCATGACACCAACCACCGAAGACTCTCCACTTCGCCTGGAAGACCCCTGCGGATGACTATCGCAGATGACGCAACCTCCGTCCCGCGACTATAGCGTTGTCTCTTCTTGAGGAGGAGGCGTAGTGTCTCCAGCCATGAAGCCGAAGTGACGCCCCGGCTCGTGAAAGATGTTGCAGTGTGGTTGTTTGAGTAGCCTGTGCCGTGGGAGAAGCTCTCCCGGGAGTTCCATCAGGGGAAGCAGAGGGTCCAGAAACCGTTCTGCGTATAGTCCCAGTGGAGCTCTCAGGGCCATTGAAAGGTTGACCGACAACCTGGTCTTGTTGAGACCCATTCTTAACAGACAACAAAGGAGGGAAGACGCAGGTGTCGATGTTGTCCCACCATCACCGGAATGCATCTTGCCAGAGTCTCGGGGTCTGAGACTGGGGGGGGGGGGGGAAGAACAGCGGAAGCTTGAGGTTCCAAGCTATCGCGATCAGGTCCCACAGACCAGGACTTGCTAGTTACACAAGGCCAAAGACCCCCAGGTACACTCTCTCTACGAGGCTCTGCTCGGATAGTCTGAGGGAACATTCCTCTGCCCGGAATGAGCGAGCCGATGGTGGTATTGAGAGGATCTCGAATCATCTCAGTATCTCTTCTGCAAGATGCGAAGGTATGAAAATGCATCCCTTGCTGGTTAGAACACGCCAGTACCATGAAGTCGTCGCGCACGGAGCGACTCGGCAGGAGCTGTAGGATCTGTAGAGGGCCAGACTACGGCCCCTAAGCCTGCCTGAATGATGGAGAGGTATCCTTCAGGTCCTGACCATAGGCCTGGACCGGAACATGGCGCCCCCCCCCCCCCTTTTCTTTGACGAGTCCGAGAACAGCATCAAAAAAGTGGGGAAAGGACGAGAATATCCACTACCATCAAGAGGTTCCATAGGTCAACCCCCATTGCAGGTCTAATAGTCTCGCTGGTCCCATAGGGGCCAGAAAGTCGGGTTAATCGTTGCTTTGAAACCACCGGAACTTGGGCCGCCCCACAGGGAAGTTATCCTGAGGCGACCATTCGGAACTTTAGACGGGTCAATGAGGAAAGAGACCTAGCTAAAGTTCCAAGGTAGGGCTGAAAGCTCTTTCCGACTGAAAACAGGTACTGCGATTCACCTCAGCCTTGCCACAGTCAACTGAAGGGAAGGCTCGGAGGAGGAGGCAACAGAATCTGGCGTCCCCAGGCGGTCACCCATCCAAGTACCAACCAGACCCGATGTTGCTTAACCTCGCTGGACGGACGAGAAGCGGGGTTTCCAACGTGGTAAGGCCGTTGACTCAATATCATGGCTAGATACTCCAGATGTTAAGGCTGAAGAAGAGAAGGCTCCTAGCAAACTACCATGAACCCCCACTCATGGTAAGGATCCAGAAGTTTGTCCCGGCGTTGAAGAAGGTCGAACCCGAGCCTACCGGAGTTGACCAGACCTCCAAAAGGCGAAGGAGGCAGCAGCCTGCTCCTGAGCGGCCATGAGAAAAGCAGGGAGAGTTCTTCTGGGGAAAAACCTGCGATGCCACGGCAGGATCGCCACACTGCATCTTAAGCAGGAATACCTGTAGTCTAGGCTGAATTCCACGAGCTTCCTGGAAGATGGATGGAATGGAAACTGAAAGTACCCGTCCTTCCGATCCAGGGCCTAAGAAGTCCTGTCGCCTCTTTACCAGTCTGATCGATTCTGCTGTTCCACGCTGGACGAAGTTTGTTCGACAAACTTGATCAGAGCTGAGGTCGACTACGGAATTCCTGTCTCAGATACTTTCTTACGAGAAAGGATCGACTGAAGAAGCCGTCGACGATCCTATGGAGGACCTTCTCCTAAGGCATGGATCATTCTGCCCAAACGGGCAAACTCTTGCCGACCCTATGGCATAGAGGTTCAGAGACACTGAATTCGCTGACAGAGACGGGAGGCGCGATATCCTTGGCTGATCACGGAAATCGTGCAGGAATGGGCATTGCGAAGCTGTCATCCGGATGAGTAACCTTAGGCATCCTCCCAGCGTGAAACCTGCAAAGGGGGTTGCCAATCCTAGAGTTCGTGAACTCTGCCGCTCCCTCTAGGACTATGCCCCCCCGGGAGAGCCTCCCGTGCCACCTGTTCCTGACAGGAGGGGACTGCTATTGGACACCTTGTCTCAGATGTCGTAGCCGGTCCGATAACTTAGGTCGACGTAGCTGGAAGAAAGCGCCTTGGAGGAGTGAAAACGGAAGTCGACTTCCTCCGCACAACCGCTGTCTATGTCTCTGTCCTTGGGCACAAACAAACTCTTCCCAAGGATGGAAGGGTGTCTGAGGTTGTCGACATCCACGGATGAGAAACCCGAAAGGAAGCCCTCGGTCATTGGGTCCAGATGGTCCAACATCGAGCTTGCCCGCAAGTTCGAAACTTGGCGACGAAACACCAAGGTGCTTGAGCCCGAAAGGAGGAAGTACCCATGACCTTCCTGTAGCTTCCTTGAACAAAACCTCAGGTCGCAACCGAGGAGGGAAAGGACCTGGTAAGCCCCTTTCACGAGATGGAGAAGAGGAAGGGGTAAACCAGTCACCCCTTGGCCGATGGAGAAATCTCAAACGGAAAGTTCCCTGGCAAAACCCTTCCAGGAAATGACGGGGAAGGGCTAACCCAGGTTCTGGAAAGAAGAATGTTGCTCAGACCTCCCTGAAGATTCTTCCTGCTCTTGCATGTGCCATGCTCTGCGTTTACTGGGCGAGGCCGTGTTCTGGAAATACACTCCAGAACTCGCCAGGCTGGCCATGCTGCGAAACCCCAACGGGAATCATGGACGCAATCGCCCTGGCGCTCGCGCGATGGTAAATCAATGGTTTGCGTGTGGGCGAACGTGGAAGCACCCATGCAAAGGCACGCAGGAACGCAAATGGAGGTGCGCGAAGGAGCCCAGAAGGAGGGCGAGCGTGGTAGGAAGGGCGAGAGCTGGTGGTCGGCGAGCGATAACCCATAGGCGAGCAATGGATACTGCAAGAATTATGATATTTTGATTATAAAATAAATTTTTGAATATACTTACCCGGTGAATATATAATAGCTGACGTCTCCGACGGCTCGACAGATTCCCAAAAACTCGCGAGCGATCGCCATGAAGGTAGCGGGTGTGCCCACCAGCGCCAACTATCGGCCAGATACCGCATATACATGTAAACAGCTCCAGTTCTTCTCATCCCGCTGGGTCTCTATCGGGGAGCAAGGGGGGGCCTTTAATTTATATATTCACCGGGTAAGTATATTAAAAAATTTATTTTATAATCAAAATATCATTTTTAAATATTAAACTTAGCCGGTGAATATATAATAGCTGATTCACACCCATGGTGGTGGGTAGAGACCAGTATTAATACAGTTTACGGCGTATATGCTTAGAGTTTTTGACAGTTATATCATAACAAAACCCAAATAAATATAGGTACCTGGTAAGGAAGCTGACTCTGACGATTACTCTGCCTTGTTAGTCCGCTTTCCTCACGAAGCCCAGCCATCCTCTCAGGATGCTGAAAGACTTCCAGGAGCTGAAGTATCCAGGGCGACAACCCATACAACAGGACCTCATCAAAACCCTTAATCTGGGCGCTCTCAAGAAATGACATTTGACCACCCGCCAAATCAAAAAGGATGCGAAAGGCTTCTTAGCCTTCCGTACAACCCAATTAAAAACATTTCAAGAGAAGATTAAAAGGATATTGGAATTAAGGGAATGTAGTGGTAGAACCCTAACCCACTACTGCACTCGCTACAACGAATGGACCCAGTGTGTAGCAGTCCTCATAAAGAGTCTGGACATCTTTTAAGTAAAATGACGCGAATACCGACTTGCTTCTCCAAAAGGTCGCGTCCATAATACTTCGCAGAGATCTGTTTTGCTTAAAGGCCACGGAAGTTGCTATAGCTCTTACTTCGTGCGTCTTAACCTTAAGCAAGCAACGGTCTTTTTCACTCAAGTGAGAATGAGCCTCTCGGATTAAAAATCTAATAAAATACGACAAAGCATTTTTAGACATAGGCAATGATGGCTTCTTAACTGAGCACCACAAGGCCTCAGATCCACCTCGTAAGGATTTGGTACGAGCTAAATAAAACTTAAGAGCTCTAACTGGACACAGTACTCTTTCAAGCTCGTTGCCTACGATCTCTGATAGGCAAGGTATATCAAATGACTTAGGCCAATGACGAGAAGGCAGTTCATTTTTTGGCCAAGAAACCAAGCTGAAGTGAACATGTGGCTTTATCTGTGGAAAAGCTGATGTTCCTACTGAAGGTATGGATCTCACTGACCCTTTTAGCTGAAGCCAAGCACACTAAGAAAAGCGTCTTGAGGGTGAGATCCTTCAGGGAGGCTGAATGTAATGGCTCAAACCTGTCGGACATTAGGAACCTTAGGACCACGTCTAAGTTCCATCCAGGAGTTGCCATACGCCGCTCCTTAGAGATCTCGAAAGACTTAAGGAGATCTTTATTATTGGAAAGATCTAAGCCTCTATGTCTGAATACAGACGCCAACATGCTCCTGTAGCCCTTAATAGTGGGCGCTGAGAGGGAGCGAACATTTCTCAGATGTAGGAGAAAGTCTGCGATTTGGGCTACAGAGGTACTGGAAGAGGAAATAGATGATGACTTGCACCAGTCTCTAAAGACTTCCCACTTTGACTGGTATACTTTGATGGTAGAAGCTCTCCTAGCTCTCGCAATCGCTCTGGCTGCCTCCTTCGAAAATCCTCGAGCTCTTGAGAGTCTTTCGATAGTCTGAAGGCAGTCAGACGAAGCGCGGGGAGGCTTTGATGAGGATCCCTTACGTGGGGCTGCCGTAAGAGATCCATCCTTAAAGGTAGACTACTTGGAACGTCTACCAGCCATTGAAGTACCTCTGTGAACCACTCTCTCGCGGGCCAGAGTGGAGCAACCAATGTCAACCTGGTCCCTTCGTGAGAGGTGAACTTCTGCAGCACCTTGTCTAGGATCTTGAAAGGTGGAAAGGCATAAACGTCCAGGTGAGACCAGTCCAGCAGGAAAGCGTCTATGTGGGCTGCCTCTGGATCTGGAACTGGAAAGCAGTAAGTCGAGAGCCTCTTTGTCAGAGAGAGTCGCAAAAAGATCTATGGTGGGTTGACCCCATGTCATCCATAGCTTCTCGCACACAGTCTTATGCAACGTCCACTCCATGGAGATGACTTGTCCTCTTCTGCTGAGGCCGTCCGCCAAGACATTCATTTTCCTTGCACAAATCTCGCCAAAGGAGAGATGTTACATGCCTTAAATGGAGTTCCTTCTGATCCGTGGATCAAAGAACCGAGCCTTCCAGACTGTCCAGTGGAGCTCCCTAACCCAAATCCGCTGCATCTGAAAACAACACATGGTTTGGGTTCTTGATCGCAAGAGAAAGACCTTCTCGAAGTCTGATGTTGCTGTCCCACCAAGTCAGACATGTCTAGACTGAGTTGGAGATTGAGAAAGAGATACTCACTAAGCCCTTCTCCTTGTTCCAATGTTTTAGGTGAAATGGGAAAGGGCATAGGTTGAGTCTCCCCAGAGAGATAAACTACTCCAGCGATGAAAGAGTTCCCACGAGGCTAGTTCAAACTCTTACAGAGCAACTGTTTTTCTCTTGCAAGTGAAGGACTTTTAACAGAGCTTGTTCCATTCTTGCGGGAGACGAAAAGGGCCGAAAAATCAGACACTGTATCTCCATTCCCAAATAAAGAATAGTCTGGGATGGGGTACTGTAAGTTATGACTTCTCTACGTTCACTATGAGACCTAGCTCCTTGGTTAGGTCTAATGTCCATTAGAGGCTCTCCAGACAGTGATATAATGACGACGCCCTGATTAGCCAGTCGTCAAAATAAAGGGAGGCTCTGAATCCTCAAAAAATATAGAAAGCTTGCTACATTTTGCAAGGGCCTTGTAAAAACAAGAGGAGCAGGAATGAGGTCGGAGTACAGTGCTCGACAGTGGTACATTACTTTCCCGTCCACAAACCTCAGATGTAGTTGAAAGTTTGGATGAATCGGGATGTGGAAGTATGCATCCTGAAGGTCGAGAGAGACCATCCAGTCGCCTTCCCTTAATGCTGTCAAGACAGATTTGGTAGTCTTCGTGAAGTTTGTCTTGACAATGAACACATTGAGCGCACTTACATCTTATGTACTCCTGCAGTGAACGTGGCTGCCAGATCATTGGAGCCATCCCTGATAGTCTTGTTCCTGCAGAGAACGTGGCTGTCAGATCATTGGAGCCATCCCTGATAGCATTGTTCATGCATGGCATAATTGTACAGCAAAACTTCAAACGCTCGAAAAAAAAACTCCTAACAGGAGATGGTCTAGCTCTGAAGCCGACCATAAAATCTTGGAGCGTCTCATGGCCAGGCGCCGGGGAGAGTCTATGAGGCTTGAGAAGTTTCTCTGGGCAGAGGCAGGAACTCCCAAGCCGAGAACTACTCCCGTGTCATACAAGAAGCTCGCTCTATAAGCCAGTTTAAAAGGAGGGAAAGCAAAGGCTGTCTCCCCCAAACTCCTCATGGTGATCAACCAGTCGCCTATCAAACGCAAAGCTCTCTTAGAAGAGCGAGAGAGCACTAGCCTAGAAAACAACGGCTTCGAAGTAGCTAGGCCTAGTGTAATCTCTGACGAAGGCGAACGAGGAGCAGCAGTTACAAAATGGTCCGGACAAAGATCCTTAAAAACCATCATGATTTTCTTAAAATCCATGAAAGGTTGCGCAGCCTTAGGCTCTTCCACGTCTGATAAAACATCCAAAGGATTATCAGTAAGCAGGGGATCAGCAACATCCTCATCTGAAGGAACCTCGTCCGACAATTGATGAGTCTCAAGCAAGGAAGAGACCTGCCGTGGTGGCAATACTTGACAAGCAAAGTCCACACGCAAAGGAGCATCAGTAGCAGTCAAGGACGCTACGTCATGTAACTGCTTAAAGGACTGACCAGCAACAGCAACAGGAGCGGGAGGACGCTCGACGTCAAGTCGAGACTGCCTTGACTGCCTAGATTGAGCAGTCAAAACAACCCTTGACTGCGGTGTTTGACGCTCAACGTCAAAACAAGGCAACTGAGCTGGTTGGCGAACGTCCTGAACGTCAACACGAGCATGCGGTGGCGGCTGAACGTCAACAAGCGGCTGAAAGTCAACACGGGACTGCATCGAGTGAGGCTCCAAGTCACGTGACTGACGTGACTTTGTAACGTCAACAGGACGAGTAAAGGCTCGTTTGGGCGGCTGAAGGCCAGGATCTCGATCAGCGTAACGACGAGGATCATCGTGAACCTGCTCAACGGTATACTCCTCCATAAGGGAGGCAAGCTTATTCTGCATATCCTGCAGGACAACCCAATTAGGATCAACGGGAGTCGGTACGGGCCGAGACGATGGTAACGTCTGTGACGGCAAAACATTGCCTTTACTGAGACTCTCGGAGCCCGTGTTACGCTTTCGTTTAGGCGGCGAGCAGTCTTCCGATGACTGCACAGGGTCAGAGCTGTCCCAATGGCTACAGCCAGGACGCTGGATTTGTCCTGAAGGGACTGACTTCCGCTTTAAGGGTCTAGAAACTTTGCTCCAAGGTTTCTTTCGCGAGAAGCCTTCGGATGACGAGGAGAAAACCGCCTCGCTCGTCTTATGGTAGGGGCGGTCTTGACGAGACACGCCCGAAACCATAGAGGGAACGTCTGTTCGTTGGTTAGAGCCTCTCGTCCCCATAAGTCCTACGACATTACTTCTCCCTGGTGCATGGGAGCTTGCAAGAGGTCTCAGACTAGGTGAACGACAAGCACGAACAGACGAACCCTCGGTCGCAACACTAAAAACACTTTGCGCACTTATCACTTTATCACTACGATTTTCTGTTTTTTTGCACTTACTTCACTGATATCGTATTTTTCAATAATTTCACATTAGGCTTGAATAAAACTGATTTCTACCTGAAGCACGCAATTCTCCCTTACATCAAAAGGTTATAATTGCGAAATGAGTCGTATAATGTAAGCACATTAGTACATGCAAATATCAGTAAACATATATATTGAATAAAATGGAAATATATAAAGTTAAAAAGGATCAGTGACTGGGGAGGAGACTAAACACTAGTTCATTAAAGACTACGTTTTCAATCTCTCACCGTACAGTGCCTTGGGACGAGAATAAAAACTAAAAACGTTTTATCCTTTCTCCCCGTACAGAGACTTGGGACGAGAGTAAACTGAATCGAGAACAACGTTACTCGCTCCTAAACTTCCTTGGGACGAGAATAAAGATCGGATCGTTCTCTCTTCCTCTCTCTCTCTTGTCACATACAAGAGAAAAGCCCACTCACCCTTCGTCAATAAACAGGTTATTTGACCAAAGGAAAAAACTGAAAGGACTAAGAAAATGAAAATTAACAAGTTCCTTTAAATTAGTATTTAAAACACTTCAGTTTGAAAGAAGAATGAACAAAACGTCAAAATCGATTTACTCTTTCTGCAAAGTGAAACCGTGATTCTCTCTTTCTCTATCGTAACGATAGAGCGCAAACTGCGTAGCATAAATATACCAAACATTAGTTCATCTTTGAAAATAAAAACAGCACGAAGACTATTCAAAGAATATCTTAAAATATTTTCTAAAAAATATTCGTTTCATTTCATAACTCTTACAGAGCAAATGATTTAAACTTAACGAAAATAAAAGTTGAATGGGCTCAACGTTGTTTAACTTCGGTTTCCAAGTTAGGACCGCCTACATCTCGGAGGTAAAGGCCGCATATAAACAAAAACATAAAATTTATCTTGATGTTCAGTATAAATGGAAAGCTAATCGAAGAGGCCTAATAAAGGCGGGTGAGATATAAAATATATAGAGGAAAATCTATAAATATCAACAATAATTTCTAACGTGATAAAATAATTACTAAAAGCCTAAAACACACTTCCGTACGCTGAGGGAAGGGTCGGCCATCTTTACTCAATGGAAAAAAACCAGAGATAAAAAAAGCAAGGGCAAAACACTTTTACTCTCCTTTCAAAAGCTATTTCTTTTGAGAATAGTATTGAATAATCCAACACGGCGAAAGCAATAAAACCAAAACCAAGTACTTCACCAATTCGGTAGAAAACTCGAGGTCATAAAGCGAGTGGAATCGACTTGTCGATGAAACCGACAGAGAAGAACTGGAGCTGTTTACATGTATATGCGGTATCTGGCCGATAGTTGGCGCTGGTGGGCACACCCGCTACCTTCATGGCGATCGCTCGCGAGTTTTTGGGAATCTGTCGAGCCGTTGGAGACGTCAGCTATTATATATTCACCGGCTAAGTTTAATATTTAAAAAAGCCGACGTTCGCGCGATGAAACACCGTCGGTCCGCGCGGCGGAACACCGTCGGTCCGCGCGACGGAACACCGTCAGCCCGCGCGATGGAATACTGTTGGTTCGCGCGCGGGCGAACATTGGAGAGCATGTGCGCGGTCGCGCATGAGTGCAGGCATGTGGGCGTGCAGTCGCGCGGGCACGTGGGCGTGTGGGTGAGCGCAGGAGGTCGATGGAGCGTTGACGAGCGATGGCGTGTTCTGGCGAACGATAGCCCGTAGGCGAGTGAAGGCGCGTTGGCGAGCGGTGGTGCGTTAACAAAACGCTAGCGCGCAGGTGAAGAATCGCGCGGGCGCGTAGGCGATTGCCAACGCGAAGGAAGGTGAGCGCTGAAGCAAGCTGTTAATCAGGCGATCCTAGACGGTCAGAAAAAACCGTTGGCGCCCATTGGTGCGTGGCAGAAAAGAGCGCGCAGATGTGCGCTGGTGATCTTAGAAAGCTGGCGCACAGAAGGACAGAAGTAAAGGTGAGCGCTGGCGAGCAGGAGGAAGATCTACGGCAAGACTCAGCTACCGGAGATCGTGGTCCACAGCAGGCAAGCGCTAGATCGCTACTGATGGTGTCCAGGGAAACTGACACGCGTGGCAGATTGATGGCGATAGTTGACGCGTAGGAGATCGCTGACGAGCAGAAGGCAACGCGTGGAAGCCTGTGCGTAGAAGAAGAGTCCTTGTCCAAGACCTGAACTGAAGTTCTAGATCGCGAGGGCGAACGAGGGCGCGTAACAGGAACCAACAGGAACAGCAGAGATGATCATCATGAGAGCACTGACGAACAGGAGCGCGCTGGCGAACAGGAGAGCACTGGCGAACAGGAGAGCGCTAGCGATCCGGAAAGCGCTGATGAGCAGGAGAGCGCCTGTGCGCTAACACTAAGCAGGAGAGAACACAGCAGAAGGGCGCGCAGGGGAACCCTGACACGCAAGGGAAGAACCCCCGTGGGAGGCAACCCTTTGCTCCGAAGGGATTGTTGTCCGTCGGGAGACTGATGTCTGTCGGAAGAACGTTGTCTGTCCGTCGGGAGACCGTTGTCCGTCGGAAGACCGTTGTCTGTCGGGAAGACCGTTGCCCGTCGGAAGACGAGGTCAGACTGCTGTCCATCTGCACCAGGGGCGAAGATCAAGAAGAAGGAGTTGTAGGCTGCATACGGAGATTCAAAAAGGTGCCTCTTAGTACCCTTATAGGGAGAAGGGAGGCCCTTACGATGTAGCGGACGGTGAGCCTTACGGCGAAGGAGGCCAACAGCAACAACAGCAGAAGAGTTCTCCGAAGAGGAGTCTCTATGAGTGCACTCTCTCGCGAACGAAAGAGAAACACTTCGTAGAAGAGACGGGTCAGCCAGTGACCTAAAAGGAGCAATCCTCCGAAGAGGGGCTCCTGCAGTTGCCCAGCCCCTTGAGCGTAACTGCAGGTGCGACCGCTCAGCACCAAGAGCATAGTCGCACGAAAAAAAGGCAAGAGAAGAACCCCCCCAAAGGGGGAAAACTCAAGCCTGGACAGGAAAAACTTCCCTCGGAAGGAAAGTTACCCACCCAAAGAGGCGAGCCTCCCGAGTGTTTTAAAATGAACTGGAGAGCTGTCAATCGTCACGGGAGTACTTCCAGAAGAAGGAGACACGCCCCTGACGAAGATCTATAGGGGAGGCAGCAACAGCTGAAACCCCAGGCCTCAACAAGACAGCTCACTCCGTTGTCACATTACAGAAACGAACTAGATCGGTAACTGTGAAAAATAAAACAAAATCATTAGTCAACATTCATTCCCCCGGGAAGGCTCCGAAGAGGAATACCGAGGGAAAGGAACACAAGAATTACACAACAGGCACGTGCCCTCACAACCACTTACACTCACGGAAGGAGAGCTGTAACCAATACAGAATTATAACAATTATAATTATGTAACTATGTAATTTTGTAATTAAGTAATTTAAAAATGAATGAACACTAAGGAAAGAACGAAAACCCCGAAAGGAATCGTTCTACAAAGCTGAAGAATCAACAAATACAATTAGATTCATAAACTAATTGAGACAAAACGTATGGCGTAGCAACCCCCCTCCCCCACGTGGGAAGGAAGCTACAAGGGCGTGTAAGTAACGTAGTAAAAGGGTGAACGACCTCAAGAGAGAGAGAGAGAGAAAGACCTTAGTCAAACTCGATTACGACCCATGAAATTACACCATGGTGGCCTAACTGCCGGGGCCTCCACGGAGATATCGTACACTACACACACAAGCACAAACTCTGAAAAGCAAACTTACTGATTTCTATACTCAAATATATACATAAACATGAGAAAATGTTTACATATATATTGAGTAAAAGAAAAGTAAGTGATTAAGTAAAGACCAAACAAATAATGGCTGCCAAGCGAGGACAAAGACAGAGATGTCTGTCCATGTCAGAGCCAAAAGTGAAAATGAAGCATTCACCGGTGTGTGAGGGTGGGGAGGGGTAGCTGGCTACCACTCCCCTAACCCCCCGCTAACTAGCGCGGGGGTAATACACCCTCGTTAAATTCTAATGGCTCGCCATTTTAGCTACGCTAAAAGGTAAACCCAATGTAAATAGCGTGGTTTGTATTTCGGTTACGGAACAAAAGACCATTTATATCAGACCGAGGAAACTATCAAGAGGTTCAAAATAAACACTTGAACACCTTAGTACAACATCCAAGTTCAATTTAATTAGATTTTGAACTGGAGGCTTTTCAACGATAAAGAAATCGCCGGCATCTCATCGCATTGTTAGCAACAAAATCTTCTCCAAAACTGAATTCAACATCTCTTAATTTTACACCAAGAAAAGCACATACAGTATGCCGCTGATGTTAAGACAAGTCCTTCTGGGTGCTGTATTGGAATGCCTACTGGGTTTTGAGGAAAATCCCATGTAGAAATTGTGAAGAAATAGCTGGAGCAGGTGGTGGTTTTGATGTACTATACATCAAGGTGCTTGTCTGAGAGGATGTCCTGTTTTATAACCAAATTAGTTCCCTTGCTAGACGAGGCCCCACCTCTGTAAAACTCTTCTCAATGCCAAACTAGCTCTATAAGAACCATCCTTGCATTCACATACCCAAACTTGACAGACTAGAAAATTCATTGAAAAAGGTGGAAGTGCAAAATTTTTCGAAATACCTTGTAAAATGGCACCCAACATTTGAGTGTTGGATGCCATTGATGACCTTGTGCAGTGGACCAATGCAAAACAAACATTTTGTTCACTGACATTGCAAAACTTATGTCGATCATTGGTTTTATCTAGTTTCCTGATGCAGATATACCTAAGAACAAAAAACTTTTCTGTTAATCATTCTGCAAAGACCTATTGATTCCCAGAATGAAAAGAGGAAGAAATGTTCATCTTGTTTCTGTTAAAAATCAAAGTTCTAGTTAGGAAATTTTTTTTTTTTTTTTTTTTTACTTCATGCCTTCATTTTTTTATACAAGACAAGACTGTCACGTTGTCCGAGTGTAAAATCATGTTGCCTTTCACTAGATAAACAGAGATAACTAGTGCCTTGAACACAGCGAGTAACTCAAAGCAATTTAATAACAATTGTAATTGTACAATTGACAGCTCGTCATAGATGATAAATCTCCAGAGTAGCTGCTACCCATCTTGCCAGACAGATTCAGAAACTTGAAACTCTCTCATTGAAGTCAACTTTGACAAGAATTCTGTGTAATAAGAACTTGCAAATGATTTTTGAAAGATGGAATGGGAACTGAATTCGGCTCTAAGATCTGTCCCATCCTGGTTTACATGAAACACACAGGGCAATATTCCGAGTAGAGAAGAGAGATTAATTCTCCCTAAATGGTATAGTTCCTGAAAGCTTATCTACTTTTGGGCAGAATTTCTTGAACTTGATCAAAAGCAGAAAGTTCTGAGTTTTTCTGTCCCATCAGAAACGATTGGAAAGGAAAAGAGGAAATCCTCATTCCCAAAATAAACTGGCTGATAACTTGAAATTACAAACAACCCAGTCTTGTTAACAAGTTCAAAAGAGCATACTGGTCTTGAAGAGGGTCCTCCAAATTGTTTTTTAAAACCATTCTATTCCCTAGGATTTAACCATTTTTCTACTGGAGCCTCCACACTTGCAAAGACTATAAGAGCTGACATCAACTTGTGAATTCTGCTGGAAACGTATTAGCTGAATTACTTCCTCTAATCCAAGTGAACTAGCACATGAAAATAAACACCAAGTGAACTAGCACATGAAAATAAACATCTGAGAAGTCGACTGAAGACATTACTTCTCATGTAGTTCATTCGAATTCTTATTTCCTTTCCTCATTAGGATATTTTTCCCTGTTGGAGCCCCTGCGCTTATAGCATCCTACTATTCCCGAAAGGGTTATAGCTTAGATAGTAATAATAATCATCTCCAGCCAAAAGCAAGGAGGGTTCTCCAGGAGAACATGGTTAGAACTTGCAACATGAGAAAAGTCGAAAAATTGTCTCCAATCTCTTGATTTTGATACCAGAAATAAACCAGTTTGGTAAATCAGATCTAATATTCATTTTAATAAAAATGCAGATAATTCAGGTGAAATCTTGGCCTTTTCCAGATAGTGGTTTTACGAAGGAGAGGACTTTGGTACGATTGATAACATTTGTTGAAATCTGAAAGGCGATTTGATACTATCACTCACAGATCAGTTTGAAACAGACTCCAAACTAATTGAATTACTATTATTATTAATTGAATCATTAGAATGCAACTCCAAACTCTTATTCATAAGTGTATGGATAAGAGATTTCTGAAATTCTATCCCTGACTGTAAAGAAAATACCAAAGCAGACTGTAAGTTTGATTTCTCATGTTGTTTAACAACCATTTTCTTTAATAGAAAAGGCAACTAGTGGAAAAGACAAGACACTATCGACTTGATACACCATACCTTTACTATCATACGATTCCGCATAAAATGGTGCAATGTTAACAGTTGGTCAAACAAATTCACTATAATTGTTTTAAACTAATTTGGAAAAATTTACATTAGACGTTAGCCAAAAAATCCTATCGTTGCCATGAGAAAACACATATGCATGTAACTTCTTTCAAATCAACACATCGCCTTCAGGAATTAATTATTTAATTGGTCTTCAGGTACTTGGTAATACACATGAGCATTTATTTTGATAAATAAATCAACTGTGTTCTAACACAGTTTCTTGAAAGACAAATTCAAAATTCCTTGTCTGGGACGGGGGAAAATTTCTAAATTTAAAAGCGGCTAACATCAACAGATCTGTCAAATTCAGGTACAAATGCTGTGTATAGTAACTGGCAAAAACCTGTTTCAAAGGACACTTGCAGAAACAACCACACGATTTGCATAGACAACTGGTATAGGCCGTCTGCTAAGAGAGGAATGAAACACAAACTATTGAAGGATTTCCCAAAACCTACCTATAAAATTCAGATCAAAGATAAATTTTTGTAAATAACACCAAATACTTCCAGGATGTGATTTCACTACTCACTATCCTCGCCTAAATGGGAAGACATAGCTGTAAAAGTCTATGCCTGGCATCATCTGCAAATAACCTAAGAGGGGGGAGTTGGCAAATTGGGTCTCAAATTACTACTTTTCCTCTCTTTTGGCTAAGTTTCCTATATATCGCTTCACCTCAGCTAAAGACAACCAGTCAGCACATCGTTTAAGTACGGAAGAGGACTGTCTTAGAAACGGCCAGAGCTTCAAACGAGAATTCATTTTGCCGTGAAACTCAGATTTTAAGTTTTGCTCCAAATCTAAACTATACAAATTTAGACTTGAAGTATTCCTCACTAGGAAGTGAAAGTTGATCCACCAAGATTGCACCAATACACAGCAAACTAAAATGCTTATAAAACCAGAAAACTCAAATGCTTGTATTGTACAAGTATGAGAAATCAATACGGCTGCAGCTAGGAAAGAACACTTGTTTTTACACTTGTCCCATTCACGAACAACTCCCCCCTCCCCAACCCCCCCAACCCCCACAAAAGCTACAAATATCCAAAATTTTATTTTTCATATGGGTCCAAGCTCTGATTTTAGAATAAATACCACATGCATTCCATACGCTTTCAGTGGAATAACAAACAAACCTGGGACTTTCTTACAAATAAAAATGGTAGCAAGACAATAAGAGACATCAGACAAAGAGAGAGAGAGAGAGAGAGAGAGAGAGAGAGAGAGAGAGAGAGAGAGATTTCACCTGAAGTGATGTAAATTAATGAAAATGTGCCTATAGAACAATATTCTTTTATGTGAAATACTTTATAAAATGTATTTTTTTAGCCGTTTCACAAACCGGATAGTTTTGAGAAACAATTACCTCTTTCTGGGACATCTCATGTCTCAGAATGCTCCGAGATTCACTGATCTAGACAAACATACCTTGCAGCACCTTTTGTGCCAGCATTTTTTGTACAATCTACCTAATTAACAGATTACGGTTTTGACTTTAGCTACCATGAAATCAGTCATGTTTTTCATCTCTTATGCAACTTATGATGGCTTCCTGGAGTAGGCTGAGAGCTTGTTAAGACTCTGGGAGTTGACAGAGGGGTTCATAAGACTCCTGGAGTTGACAGGGCTTTGTAAAACTCCTGGGGTTGAGCGAGGGCTTTGTAAGACCAATGTTCACACACATGACAAATTGGACTTCCTCTAATTGATCTAGATTGCATTCAGGCACTTGAAAAGCCATTTTCACTTCTTTATGCTAAACATTTCTTGTGTTGCACCAATAACTGAACGAAGATATACCTGCAATAAAAGAGAAAAGTTAACTAATGGTCACAACATTTGATCAAAGATTTTGTGAAAAAATATTCAAATTATGATTCGTCAGTAGTGTGACAGGAGGAAGAGCAAATGCGGCAAGTAACAATTCAAGTAACTTAAATAGGTAGTACAAGTCTTTACTGTTTATTATAAATAAACCCTCTCTCCCAAACAAACCATAGAATCATATCATTAAATAGTTTGATTATTCCATACATCAGTATATTATTCATTTCTGAAAATGATTGAATAGAACAATTCTTCATATTCAAATCTGAAGGACTATGTCTTAGGTTGGAAAAGCAATATGCTATGTGCCCTATAAGGACTCCAACAGGGAAAATAATCCAGTGAGGAAAGGAAATAAGAGATAGAATAGATTGCCCAGTGTACCCTAAAGAAATAGAACTCTGACCAAAGACAGTGGAAGGCCATGGTACAGAGGCTATGGCACAACCCAAGACAAGAGAACAAGGGTTGATTTTAGTATCCTTCGCAAAGAAAGAGCTACTTATAGCTAAAGAATCTCTTCCAACCTTACAAAGTGGAAAGTAGCCAATAAAGTTACTGTACAGTGCAGTAGTTAAACCCTTTAGTGAAGAACAGTTTTTTGGTTACCTTAGTGTTGTCCGGTGTATGAGGACAGAGGAGAATGTCTAAAGAATGAATCAGACTATTCGGTGCATGTGTAGGCAAAGGAAAAATTATCTATAACCAGAGAGGGATCCAATGTACAGTAATAGGGCCATTGTCAGGTCAGTCAAAGGTCCAAATAACTCTCTAGAGGTCCCAACAGGTGGCTAGTGCCCAGGCCAACCTACTACTCTATGGAATAAATTGTTTAAATAAACCATCAGTGGTATTCAATGTATTATTAATGTAAGTGTATACTGTATATATTCTATTAATAAATCTAGTGAGTTCTTGAATCACAAAATGTATCTTGATAAAATGCAAGGGTGAATGGGTATCTAATAAATTACAAGAGTATTTCATACCTAATGTCAGATGTATTTCATTACATAATTCATTTTGAGAATCAAATCAGAAAGAAAATAAAAAAACTTGGTTAAATTTCCCTCAAGAGATTACCGCCTAAGAATTCTCTCTTCCTGACTACCATTTAATTAGAATCCCATTTATGATTTTCAGACATAAGGCTCGGCACTGGAGAGAAAGGGGGGATGGGCATTCAGCACTGGGGTGTAACAAGGGGCAAAACCCCATTTGCATCATAAGGCACAATTCTGTGGTGAAAGGGACCGACTGCCCATTGGAGTCTTTTGAGAACCATTCTTTCAGCTACTTTTCCGATGCAACCGAGAAGCACGATGGGCCTGAAAGAGTTAGGTTCATTAGATTTGGGAATGTGGGCTGTGTCTTGTTTCCAGACACAGAGGGTCTGATGTGTTTTGTGTGCGTGAGATTGATATGTGCAGGTATACTTCAGTTGCTTGTTACCATAGGTGTTCAAGTATGGAGAAAGTAATGTGATCTGACCATGGAGCAGTGTTTTTGCATTTGGCAAGTTCTGAGTTAAGCTCGTCCATTGTGTAGGGTGTATAGGTGCTGGCTAGAGCATTGCACTGAAAAGAGGAGCCGGAACAGGAGGTTATTATAAAACCAGAAAGGGAGCATAAACAGGGTTGTGGTAGCCTATTGGAAACGTCCCTAACTGGCGTTCTGCTGGACTGGGGTTCCAGACCAGCTCAAGCTCGATAGTTTCCTGTAGTGTCTGCAACCTCACCATCCTTGTGGGCTAAGGATGGGGGGTTTGAGAGCTTTTAGGTAAGCCTGTTGAGTTATCAGCAGCCATTGCCTCTCTGGTCCTAGCTAGGGAGTAGAGGGGGCTTGGGTACTAATCATATGTACAGTATACATGGTCTGTCTTTGGGACATTGCTGTGTCCCTTGCCTCTGCTATTCAAGAATGACCTTTAAATATTAAACCTGAGGTAATCAGAGGGAATACAAAATTAAGCCAATGTACTGTATCTGTAATGACAGCGAGGTATGGCTGAACGAGCACTCGTGTACGTACTGGGATGATAACCGGCTGGGTGTTGTAGAATGCCACTCAGTTGCGATATGTTAGCTGCACCTGTAGTAGCATCAAGGTGTCTTCGAACTTAATGGGTAAGGACCTTTACGTATTTTCTGAAAAAAATATGAGACCATCAGAATCTCTGGGGTATTACTTGCTGAGCTACAATCCCAACTGGAAAACCAGGCTGTTATAAGGCCAAGGGATCCAACAGGGAAAATAGCCCAGTGAGAAAAGGAAATATATAAACTACATATGAGAAATAACAAAATATTTAATATTCTAAGACCAATAACAATGTTCTAATAGATCTGTCACAAATAAGCTATGAAGAGAGATTTAAGTCAACCTGTTCACATGCATTTACAAGCTTGAACTTCTGAAGTTCCACTGATTCAACTTTTAGATTAAGAAGATCATTCCATAATCTGGTCAAAGCTGGAAAAATACACTTCTAGAATATTACTCAGTATTGAATATTATGACGGAGAAGGCAAAAGTGTAAAAATTAAATGCATACCTAATATTACATAAAGTCTGGGAAGATCTGAATGTAAAGGATGGTCAGAATTATGAAAAATCTTATGCAACATGCATAATGAACTAATTGATCGACAGTGCCGGAGATTAATATCGGGATCATGAATAAGGTGGAGTGGAAGCAGATGTACGTCAGAGAGTGAATGAAGGTTGCAAAGTGTTGGGGGCAGTTAAGGGAGTAGTAAAAAATAGAGGGTTGGGCATGAATGTAAAGAGAGTTCTATATGAGAAAGTGATTGTACCAACTGTGATGTATGGATCGGAGTTGTGGGGAATGAAAGTGATGGAGAGACAGAAATTGAATGTGTTTGAGATGAAGTGTCTAAGGAGTATGGCTGGTGTATCTCGAGTAGATAGGGTTAGGAACGAAGTGGTGAGAGTGAGAACGGGTGTAAGAAAGGAGTTAGCAGCTAGAGTGGATATGAATGTGTTGAAGTGGTTTGGCCATGTTGAGAGAATGGAAAATGGCTGTCTGCTAAAGAAGGTGATGAATGCAAGAGTTGATGGGAGAAGTACAAGAGGAAGGCCAAGGTTTGGGTGGATGGATGGTGTGAAGAAAGCTCTGGGTGATAGGAGGATAGATGTGAGAGAGGCAAAAGAGCGTGCTAGAAATAGGAATGAATGGCGAGCGATTGTGACGCAGTTCCGGTAGGCCCTGCTACTTCCTCCGGTGCCTTAGATGACCGCGGAGGTAGCAGCAGTAGGGGATTCAGCATTATGAAGCTTCATATGTGGGAGGTTGGGCTGTGGCACCCTAGCAGTACCAGCTGAACTCGGCTGAATCCCTGGTTAGGCTGGAGGAACGTAGAGTAGAGGTCCCCTTTTTTTTGTTTTGTTTCATTGTTGATGTCGGCTACCCCTAAAAATTGGGGGAAGTGCCTTTGGTATATGATGACGATGAATAAGGAATTTAATAAATTGCAAGTTTTTGTCAAACAAGTCAAGACGAGAGTCAGCAGTTGAAGACTGGACAGGAGAACAATACTCAAAACAATGTAGAATGAAAGAATTTAAAAATTTCCTCAGGATAAGATTGCTCACCAAAATTCTTACTTTCTCTATAAATCAATATTTTGTACAACTGAAGAAAGACAATGTGCCACTGAAAGGAATTTTGCAATCAAGACTCTCACCTAGAATTTTAAACGAATTGTTCATAGTTAAAGAAACATTGTCAATTCAAAGATCTGGATGTTGAGGAGCCACTGTCCTCGACCTACTTGCATTTATAGCGGAATTCTATTAGGATTCAACTTCATGCCCCATAATTTGCACCATGCACTAACTTCAGCTAGATCTCCATGAAGGCTATTCACAGCCTATAAACTGGGCCAACTTGGGTGGCACTATACAATTTTTATGTTGTACAAAGCCTGTTACGTTATAACACTTAAGATATGCCTTTGAAAAGCTCTTCTTGAGGTAAGAGATTTTGTTCATCCATACACAAGTATAACTAACATATCTGCCAAAATAACTTTGTTTCTTTGAAAAAAAATCTTCAATATTTATGTTATAATCTTCAGTAGAACACATCGGCCGCTGGCAACATACAGTATAGGTGACAGGTGGTAAGAGAGAGTCGTCATAAATACCATCAAGGGTATGAAACAAAAATGTCCAATAATAAGTGCGTCAAGTTCTTTTCTGGATATCTACCTCACTTAAGCAATTTATGGTTTTCTGAGAAATTTCTGTGTTATTATACAGTACACAATCAATTATGCTGAGGAATAAGAAGGGCTCTTTTAAGCAAAGAAAAAGTTGTAGAGATAAAAATTAAGAATGAATGTGTGAAAAGGGTGGAAGCGACTACAAATCAAGTGTTTAATAGAAGCAACTGAACTTTATAATGAGTAGTTGGCAACTGTTAGGTTTGTTCAAGATCGACCCACATCTGGGAGGGACACAGGTTATTGTGTTGACAACTCGTATAAAAAGGGATTGTACCAATAGCATCGCCAAAGGGGGAACAGAAGAGAGAGGGGAGAGGGGCTTTATGAAAATGGGGCCTCCAAAGGCAAGATCAGAATATAAAAGTATGCAAGTATATAATCAAAATTACAACCAACTCACCAGGGTAAGAGGGAGGGGGGCATCCTTACTAACTCAGTCACAAACATCTTTAGCTATACTCATTATTGTATTCACATTGCGAGGTGATTGTTATTCTTACTGGAGAAAAAGATTTGGCAGCTAAATAAAAAAACCCATTGAAATTGCGATTATTCACTTTATTATAAGACGAGATATCTCTGGTAATTCTCTGGTAAGAGGGACCAGGATCTTAATAACTATCAAACTAAAAGTCTTTAGAGGGTTCTTTTCACTTTGAATTCTATCTATTTTATTAGTTTTTAATTCACATTTTATAATTCCTGTATTCATACGAAATCTTATCTTTCTCTAAAAATTCCAATAATAATTAATTCTATGCTATTCCTTTATCTTATAAAGTTTATAATCACAAGTAAAGTGATTTTTAATCTATTTTTCTAAATATGGGATGAAATTTGAAAAACTGGAGAGAAAACTTCAACAAATATTAGGTACTGTATACTATGTACTCGAGGAGCACTTGGGTAAATGATTTCTATTTCAGACAAAAAGTGCGAATGCCAACATTGTATTTAGAAAACAATAATAATAAAGATAATAATAATAACAATTATTAATAATGATAATAATAGTAATAAAAATAATAACTACGCTCCCTTCCCCATATTTTTAGCCGAGTGAAGATATTTAAAGCAGCAAAATTAAGGGATAATTCCTTAGCGCATTTCCGAAAATAGGAAGAGGCTATATCTAAGAATAAAGAGCAGTAGCCTTCTGCTCAACACTCAGCAGTAGCCTCTTCCAGCAACCGAGCACAACAGAGTCTATGGAATGCCAACCAGCTTGGGATTACGTTCTCGTCATGATCACTGGGCCACAGGAGTGAAGGCAAAAATTACAACACAAACAAAAAAGTGGATGTCAGATTGAAAACTTTCACAGATGCAGTTAGTGAAACTGTAATGCTACTCCACATAAATCTCTTGCACATGGAGAACTGCCAAAACATTTATCTATGAGAAAACAAAAGATTGAAATAGCCTTAAATGATAAGGACTCCCTGTGTCCAGTTGGCTGGGGGGGGGGGCTGCTGCGCCATCAGTTAGTGTCTTACCAGCGGAAACCAACTTCGATGAAAACAGTCCTACTAAAGGACGATTGACATCCGTGTGAAACCAAACTGATAGAACAGGACACACCAAAGAAGACTGAGGAATAACAGGAAGGACCTGAAAATCACTGATAAAAAATGAAGATAGAAATAACAACTGGATCAAAATGGAATTAAAGTAAAGACCGAACTCAAGGGATGGATGTACTGGGCTTAAAAGGCCATTCGCTAGCAAGGTTTAGTGGGGGAAAAAGCTGGAGTTGTACTATGATATGAAAGTTAGAATAGATTTGGCGATCAGATGGAAGAAAGAAAGGAACAGAAGTAAATTATAAGAATGCAAAGCAAGTGCAACTACAACTGCAACAAAGAAACGTTGCAAAGATGCTCAAGTAATGCCTACAGTACACCTCTTATGATGCACTAAAGGCACTACAGCTAATGTGATGGTCTCCTTCAAGATCATTTTTTTTTTTATTTTGCTACGAGAGAGAGAGAGAGAGAGAGAGAGAGAGAGAGAGAGAGAGAGAGAGAGAGAGAGAGAGAGAGAGAGAGAGAGAGAGACATACGAGACTGTGCAATATGTGAAGTGTGTGGTTAAGACTGACTGGGTACAGTCTGGATGAGATGGAAAGAGATAACTAGAATTTGGGCAAGGAGAAATGCTTCATTTATAGAGAGGAAAAACAAATGTATGAACCAGAAATGTTTACTGAAATGAAAAATGGCAGAGACTGCACAGTACTTATTGAAGGAGGGCCTTATGTTGATGATAGCTACTATAGTATTATAATTCCATGTCTCTTTTTGTGGCTTCAGAACTCCAAAGAGGATTATTGTCGTTACAACACCTGATCTGTAAGCTTGAAGGGTACTTGTGTCAAGAAAGACGTGCAGTTAATCCCCAAGCTAAGAACATTTGACGTACATATAAAATGCTATCTCTTATAAGTATTTTAGTATGAAGGAATTTGTTGTACACTAGTGTAAGAGAATTAAGCCAACCATAAACAGATCAGCCAAAAGAGCATATCAATACAACCCAACCTCGTGTTGGTGGATGTCTAAAAAACATACATGGTGTATCAATCAATAAAGATGAGGGAGTTGGATATTTGACTGAAAACCTCAAAACTGGTAGTCAGTTTTGGACTAATGTCGCTCGAAGTATCGAATATAAAGATAAAATCAAAGTTATGTCGTTTTAAATAACTATATTTCGGTTTCTTCTAGTAATTTATTCTTATGAATAATCTCAAAAATATATAAGTAAAAAAATTAATATCTGAATTAGGCCAAAACTGTAATAATACCAAAATTGGTACATGAGTTTTTGTGTAAAGTTGTCCACAAACAAATAAATAAATAAATGACAGCAGGGGTGAATACATGCCCTTTGCAGAATTTTCAATTTAGGCGAAGTGATTGAGAAAAAGCAGCAATTGATCAAGATATGAATCTCTTTTTTGGGCTCAAGCCATGGCGTCCTGATGGAAGGTTCCTGTTTGGTAGCTTCCTTGGGTATAAGACTACTAAGATATTCCCAGAGAATTTAACCACAGGTTATCACAGAATTCTAACTTCTGGAGCGAGTATCTCAAAGGTTTCCCTTTAAGACATCGTAATACAACAGGGGACACGCATGTCTGGTCGTGCCACATAGCTATCTCCACCCCGAACAGAGTTAACGCTTCGGTGTGTAAGGGCTGAGAATAGCTGGGAGCCGTTCCACAGCTAATCTCACTCGTGGCTACTACTGATACTCGAGACGTAAACAAACGGACGCCATTGCTCTAATGACGTCACGCGCGTCTTTATCCTTTGTTTAGTAGCTGCCCTACTGAGACGGATTTTCCCTTGTGTGAACTTTATCGTTTTGCATCTTCGCTATGTCGTTACCTTCAGCCTCGCCTTCTTCTGGAAAGTTGAGTACAAGGTTCCAGTATTGTTTAATTAAGCTCTGGCCGTAAAGTAAATATTATTTCGCGAAATAATTGATGTTTTGTGGCAGAGCTGTGCCTCTACCGGACCCGCCATTTTATGGCGTCGTTGTTGTTTTGCATGTTCTATTTAGTTAGCCACAACAACGCTTCCGGCCTTATATACTAATCGAATACATTAGTTTATTTAGTCTTCATAGCTAGGAACTTTTATATCGTGTTTAGACGCTTTTTATCGGTCATCGATTGACCTCATACCAGTCGGCTACTATAGCCCCCAGGCCAGGAGCCTATATACAAGTGTTCATGCATGATTTATCAGTGATCCTAGACTAAGTTATGAAGATAGTGGCATTATTATTTTACAATACTTTTGACTAGTGATGCAAATGTTTTCGCCTTCAGGGACCATATAGGGGATAGGCTAGTCAGTGATTCTTACTAGCCTAACCTAACCTTAGGACCCCTATATGCTTCCTTCATCCCCTGCCTTGGCATTCCCTCTAATTAGCCTTGATCCATTTTCTGAGTAAAGGGATTTATTGTCTAATAGAGTATTATATCGCCTCTCAGTCCTCCCTAAAGGAATGAACCCCCTTTAGGATTGCGTCTGAGAGTGAGGTTAGGCTAGCCTACCTCTATGGCTAGGATAGTCTACGACTTTCCTGCGATAGCGATACGTCTTCTTCCTTGCCTAGTTCAGGACTTTTAGCCTTGATCTAGGTCGGGTTAGGAAGGTTTCTCTGTTCCATGCTGAAACTGTACTCTTGCACCGTTTTAGCCGATCAGCCTAATCTTAGGTTAGGGAGTGTCCTCCCTTCCCTTTGTGGCCGCTCTGGTACAGAAACCCTTCCTGGGAAGACCCCTCTCTTCTCCCTCCCCACCTATCTCTTGTATAGCCTAGCCTATGCTTAGGTTAGTTTATACTCATCTGTCCCCTGTCCTACAACTCCTCCTTAGGGTGGAAGAGTAGGGCTACCCGAGCTTCCTTGTGCAGTCCGCTCTGGTACATATACCTTCATAGTGTCCTATAAGGTTAGTTCCTAGTGTAGCTCTGCATAAGGGAGTCTCCCCCCCCCCCCCCTCTTGGGTGTTCCCTAGTCCTCCCTTGGGCTACCTGCTCCCGGTCCCTAGTGACCCCTGCTTATGGATGATAGAGCCTGTCTCTATCATGGGTACACCCCCTCAGGGAGGGGGAGGGATGTCTGGAACCCTGAAGGTACTTCCTGCATCCTTCCCCCCCTCCCCCTGTCTCTCTATCTATCCGGGTGCCGGTCTCTTGCCGCCTCTTCTGCCGGCAATACCTGCCTCTTGGTGACTTCCCTACCCTTGCCGCCAGCCCCCCGTGTACCGAGGGACTGCCGGCTGCCGCCGGCTACTACCGGCGGCTCTCCTACTCCTATCTAATCGTCCGCTTGCCGGTCGATCTCCGGAGTGCCGGCATATACTGCCGGCAACCCGATACTACCTGTACCATCCTTACCCCAGTCACCAATCCGGCATCCTCCGGCTGCCGGAGCCGCCGCTCCCTGCCGGCGTGCCGCCGTTGTGCCGGCGGCCGCCATCCTGGTATCTAACTGACTTTGCAAATTGTCTGTTCTAGTGCCAGAATCTATGCTGGAGCGAGCTCCGGCATGCTGGAGCGAGCTCCGGCGTGCCGGCGGCTTGCCGGATGCCCCGGAGGCGTCAAGAATACTTGCACCCCCTCTCTGTAGCTATCATAAGACTAAGATAGCCCTACCTGGCAAATAGATAAGCTGCTTTGCTTCTAAGATCAGTACCTAGTACTGCTCTATTAGTGATCATGCTGTCTCTTTGCATTCTTCTATTTCCAGCATGCTATGTGCATCTTAGCACGGCTGGTTGCCAGAAGCAGTTTCCCTTAATGAGACCTTCTGGCTCTTATCTGGGAACCGAATGAATTCGATCCCAACCTTGTCCTTGGCTTTCCATGGAGTTCCAATATAATGGGAATCCTAGGAAACTATATCCAATGATCTCGGTCATTTGGATTATCCCAGGACCAAGCCTATGGTGACCAGCCGGGCGAGATGCATGGAGCGTGTTCTCCTTTACTGTTTCACTCTCTATGCATCACACCTTCTGTAAGTTAAAATTAATGATTAATATTAACTTAATTTAAGAGCCATTCCTATGACTCCCCCATACTCATTTTCTCTTTCTTCCACAGGAGGAGCAGATGAAGTGCGATTTCGCATACTGTGCTGTGAAACGCTCCCAGTTTTACGGACATACGGCGTGCAGGACTCACGCCCCTTGCTCAGACAAGAAAGGGGATTGGAAGTTCTGGAATCCACTGGAATGTACGGTCTGCCAGGCCTACCTAGTTGAGGCCTTCCATAACCCTCCCTCAGCGGAGGTTAGAGACATTGCTCGTGAGAAACTGCGCAAGTGGGTGCGTGGTTTTCAGAGAAATGCCACTGGACCGTACCTGGCCACCGAAGAACTGAGGTCCCTGTTGTTCCCTAAGGCCTCCCCTGACTCAGTGGTTCCAAAGGAAGCAATCCCCACTGTCCAAATTACGGTGGAACCTGATGTGGTCATGGCTCAGTCCATGCACGAGTGTCGCCTAGATTCCGAGGAGGATGAACAGATCTCTGACGTCTCGGAAGACACGGAGAAGACGCTTATGGCTCAAGGAGCCGAAGAGGACGAAGACAAGGTGGAATACACCGAGTCGGAGATTGGAGCTACTCCCTCGTCCATCCCTCCGCCTACTCCTACACCGACGGATGTGTCCATCCCGTCTACCTCCTCGACCCCGGATCCTTCCTCTTCTACCCAAGAACTGATCCGACTGATTAGAGCTGTCATGGACGACAGACTGAAGGAGAACCAGGAGTCCATCAGGTCTATGATTGGATCCAGAGAACCGAAGAAGATCTCGGTCAAGGATCTCCCAGCTTGCTCTCATGCCAACCCGTGGAGGTATGCAGAGCATATGGTTATTGCGACCGGCAGGATCTTTGTTAGTGACAAAATCGGCACGGTCCCGTTGGAAGATGTGGAATTCTTCCCAAGCTTCGAGGCCTACCCGGACTGTTACGTCCGGCTTCGTTCCGAACCTGCCTCGAAGGAGGAGACCGAACCTAAGGAAGAGATAGTGTTCGATCTCGCAAAGGCCCAGGCTATGCTAGCCTCCGCATTTAAGAGCAGGGGCTTTACCTGCTCTAAGCTTCCTGCCTTGAGCAAGAAGCATCCTACTTATGTCGCACCCGACACTGCGATTCTTCCATTTTTGGAAAAGGCCTTGGCTGCATGCCTTAAAGCGGCGGAAGAAGGAAAACCCTGCCCTGCACTGGAGGAGTGCAGACCCTTCTCCATCGTGACACCCCCTGACACTAGACAATGGAAAGATGTCCAACATACTTTCGTTGTGGGTAGGCTCGATCCTGACGTCGCCGGACGTCAGTTTAATGAAGACCTCCCTAAGCTCAATGATCACCTCCTTCGCCGGGAACAAGACACGAAGGAGAGGCTTGCAGCGTCTCTTTCTCATCAAGTCCAACTTGAAGTTATGGCCTGTGACACAGCAGTACCCGATCACTACATGGTACTGGCCAAATCCCACTTACTCACGGTAATGAAGGACTTGTACCATTTCATAAAGGCTCGTAGAGCCTGTCGTGAATTCGTGTTTGTCGGTGCCACCGTGAAACACGAACCCCGGAGGCTGATTTCCTCCAACATCTGGGGAAAGCACCTGTTTCCTTCTGACCTTGTCAAGGAAATAACGGACAGAGCCGCCACGGAGAATAGGAACCTTCTCCACAAGTGGGGCATGTCCAGGAAAAGGAAAACCTCTCAGGACGATGGACCTCAGCCTAAGAGGAAACCTCAGAAGCCGAAACCCCAGCAACGTCAACAAAGACGTCAGTTTCCGGGACCCGCTACCTCCCAAGTGGTTGCCCAACCACAACAGACCTTTCAATTGGTCCCCCAACCGGTGTTGTCACAGTCACCGGTCTTCACCCCTGCCTTTGAGCAGCCATCCACTACCTTTCATGCCAGAGGTAGAGGCTCGTCCAGGGGTGCAAGCAGAGACGCCTCTCGTCGTCCCTCCAGAGGTAGAGGAGGAAAGGGAGCTAGCGGCCGAGGCAACAAGTCCTCGGGACACCAGAAGCAATGAAGTGCTTCCGGTGGGAGGAAGACTCCGCCAATTCCAGGATCGTTGGACCTTCGATCCTTGGGCACACAGCATCATCAAGAACGGTCTAGGCTGGAGTTGGGTGCAACCACCCCCAATCTTCCAGCGGTTCTTCCAACAATCGACCCCCATTCTGGAAGAATATGTTCTAGACCTCTTGAACAAGAAGGTGATAAGGAAGGTAAAGTCCACCAGGTTCCAAGGGAGACTGTTTTGCGTTCCCAAGAAGGACTCAGACAAGCTCAGAGTCATTCTGGACTTATCCCCCCTCAACAAGTTCATAGAGAACAACAAATTCAAGATGCTGACGCTTCAACAAATAAGGACCCTTCTGCCTCAAGGTTCCTACACGGTCTCTATAGACCTGGCGGATGCCTATTGGCACATTCCAATGAACCATCACGCTTCCTCCTACCTAGGATTTCGACTCCAAAGGAAAAGCTACGCCTTCCGGGCCATGCCATTCGGCCTCAATGTGGCCCCTCGGATCTTCACAAAGCTGGCGGATGCCATAGTACAACAGCTCCGCCTAAGAAACGTCCAGGTGATGGCCTACCTCGACGACTGGCTAGTCTGGGCTCCATCGCCCGAAGAGTGTACAAAGTCTTGCGACGAAGTTACCCAGTACCTAGAACACCTGGGATTCAAGATCAACGAGAAGAAATCTCGCCTCTCTCCGGCTCAGAAGTTTCAGTGGCTGGGAATCCACTGGAATCTTCAGTCACACCGCCTTTCCATCCCCCAGAAGAAAAGGAAGGAAATAGCAGGGTCTGTCAAGCGACTACTGAAATCCAAACGCATTTCAAGACGACAGCAGGAACGAGTTCTAGGCTCTCTACAATTCGCCTCAGTGACAAACCCAGTGCTTCGTGCACAGCTAAAGGATGCCGCGGGAGTCTGGAGACGATCGGCATCCATCGCTCGAAGAGACCTCAAGAGACGGCTTCCAAACAGACTTCGACGCCTCCTAAAGCCGTGGTCGGAAGCAATGGCCCTGAAAAGGTCCATTCCTCTCCAACACCCTCCTCCTTCACTCAACATCCACACGGATGCCTCACTGGAGGGCTGGGGAGGTCACTCCCACCTGAAACAAGCTCAAGGGACCTGGTCTCCACTATTCAAGACGTTCCACATAAACATCTTGGAGGCCATGGCGGTCCTTCTTACTCTGAAGAAGCTATCCCCGCCGCCCTCGATCCACATCCGTCTAACCCTAGACAACTCGGTGGTAGTTCGTTGTCTCAATCGCCAAGGCTCAAGATCGCCCCAGATAAATCAGGTGCTTCTCCCAATCTTCCGTCTGGCGGAGAAGAAGAAGTGGCACCTGTCTGCAGTTCACCTACAAGGATTCCGCAACGTGACAGCGGATGCTCTATCTCGGACAAACCCGATAGAGTCGGAATGGTCTCTAGACGCAAGATCATTCTCCTTCATCTCTCATCAAGTCCCAGAACTTCAGATGGATCTCTTTGCAACGAGCGACAACAATCAACTTCCTCTGTACGTAGCCCCGTACGAGGACCCCAAAGCAGAAGCGGTGGACGCCATGTCACTGGACTGGAACAGATGGTCCAAGATATACCTGTTCCCTCCCACCAACCTTCTGTTGAAAGTCCTCTCCAAACTGAGAACCTTCAAAGGGACAGCGGCCCTAGTGGCTCCCAAGTGGCCCCGGAGCAACTGGTACCCCCTGGTCCTGGAGCTGCAGCCCAAGCCGATCCCTCTCCCGGGCCCAGTTCTCTCTCAACAAGTACAGAAGTCGACTGTCTTCGCTTCATCATCGAAAATCAAGGACCTTCATCTCATGATTTTCTCTCCCTTGCCGCAAAGAAGAGGTTTGGGATCTCGAAGAAAAGTCTAGACTTCCTAGAGGAATACAAGACCGAATCCACGAGACGGCAATATGAATCATCCTGGAGGAAATGGGTCTCCTTTGTTAAAGCAAAAAATCCTAAAGAAATCACCATTGATTTCTGTATGTCCTTCTTCATTCACCTTCATGGACAAGGATTAGCAGCCAATACGATTTCAACCTGCAAATCGGCTTTGACTAGACCAATTCTATATGCTTTCCAAATTGATCTGTCCAGCGACATCTTTAACAAACTGCCGAAAGCATGTGCTCGCCTACACCCAGCACCCCCTCCGAAACCGATCTCCTGGTCACTAGGTAAGGTGCTCCATTTCGCCTCCAACTTGGACAATGATTCATGCCCCCTCAAGGATCTGACTCAGAAAGTTATATTTTTATTTGCTCTCGCCTCGGGAGCTCGAGTCAGCGAAATAGTGGCATTATCAAGAGAAGAGGGACACATCCTGTTTGCTGATTCAGGAGAAGTGACCCTCTCCCCTGATCCGACGTTTCTCGCCAAAAATGAATTACCCACCAAAAGATGGGGCCCTTGGAGAATATGCCCCCTGAAGGAGGATGTCTCTCTATGTCCAGTAGAGAGCCTCAAGGTCTATCTTCGCAGAACTTCAAACTTTGGTGGAGGCCAACTCTTCAAAGGAGAAACATCGGGCAGCGACCTGTCACTGAAACAATTAAGAGCGAAAATCACCTACTTCATTCGCAGAGCGGATCCGAACAGTACACCCGCTGGTCATGATCCTAGAAAAGTGGCATCTTCTCTGAACTTCTTTCAGAGCATGGACTTTGAGAGCCTTAAAAACTTTACGGGCTGGAAGTCCTCGCGAGTTTTCTTTAAACATTATGCGAAACAAGTGCACGAAATCAAACATTTTGTGGTAGCCGCAGGTAGTGTTATGAAACCTGCACCTAACTCTGCGTAGAACAGTGAGTTACTTGGGACTCTAACTCTTCGGGTGCCTATGTTGACCCTCGAGTGATTCATAGTGATGTCTAAAAACACTTAGTGCTTTTATAACTGTTCTTATCCCAGGTGAAATGTCATAGTGTTACACAAGTGCCGCATGCCTTGAGCATGATGTGTTATTTAAAGACTTGCGTTCCTCGAGAACGAGTACCTACTAATCCTGAAATTCCCTTTCAGATTCAAGAGCAAGCCTTTATTTCTATGTACATTATTGTTACTGTAAATGAACTTTACTTTTGCTGTAAATTATTTAATTTCTGCATTGTGAAATAAAATTTCTATTTTATTACTTATGCGTCTCTTTCAGCTCCTACTTACTATGAAATACATACTGTCATAGTTTTATTTATTCCTCCTTTCTTATGGTCATGAAGAATTTAAGATGTCTATTCCTAAATTATATTCACCTTGCCTCAGTAAGGTTCCTACACGAATACTTACTTCTGATAATCAGGAGATGAACTCTACACACAGTGCCCAACCACCACTGGCCTACTTCAGAATGTTCCTATACAAATATCAAACATTCTGCTTCATCTCTAAGCTCTTAAAAGTTCTTCTGTCAAGATGAATAGCCCTTCAATACCACTTTGACGTCGGCATAGCCCATGGGAACTTCCTACCAATGGGGGGCAGGATATTTCGTTCCTATGGTTCTTACCTAAGATTACTTTGCTGTTTTGTCAATGCCTAGGCACTTAACTCTGGGGGAAAATCTACCACGATACATTGATTCTCTGGTACTCTTCCATCAGGACGCCATGGCTTGAGCCCAAAAAACGGATTTTGAGCGAAGCGAAAAATCTATTTTTGGGTGAGATAGCCATGGCGTCCTGATGGACCCTCCCTACTACTTCGTTCAGTTTGCTCCCACCCTACACAATTGTATCATGGTGATGGGCAGCAACTGGCGCCAGGATAAAGACGCGCGTGACGTCATTAGAGCAATGGCGTCCGTTTGTTTACGTCTCGAGTATCAGTAGTAGCCACGAGTGAGATTAGCTGTGGAACGGCTCCCAGCTATTCTCAGCCCTTACACACCGAAGCGTTAACTCTGTTCGGGGTGGAGATAGCTATGTGGCACGACCAGACATGCGTGTCCCCTGTTGTATTACGATGTCTTAAAGGGAAACCTTTGAGATACTCGCTCCAGAAGTTAGAATTCTGTGATAACCTGTGGTTAAATTCTCTGGGAATATCTTAGTAGTCTTATACCCAAGGAAGCTACCAAACAGGAACCTTCCATCAGGACGCCATGGCTATCTCACCCAAAAATAGATTTTTCGCTTCGCTCAAAATCCGTTACTTGTCCATAGTTGGTTTGAGCTGTGCCAACCATTTCTATTTACATTAGAGTAATACCCTGATACTAGTCATTCATTGAATTTTTATCAAGTGAATTAATAAGAAACGTGTGAGGTACAGTATTCTTCTTCATTATTTTGTAATGCAGTAAGACGTAATGTCAGGTAACAGAAAAAAAAAAACCTGTCGTGGATTCTATCTTTGCATTTAATACATCCGGATGAGATACCTGAATACAGAAACCAAAGTACTATAGTCAATTTCTTTTAGCGATGCAGATTTGCACCGAGTTGCAGCGGTGCCCTTTTAGCTCGGAAAAGTTTCCTGATTGCTGATTGGTTGGACGAGATAATTTTAACCAATCAGCGATCAGGAAACTTTTCCGAGCTAAAAGGGCACCGCTGCGAGTCGGTGCAAATCTGCCTGGCTAAAAGAAATGGACTATAGTGTGTTGAACTGCGTATTACTGCACTGTATTGCAAATCAATTCCTTGACAAGTTCATGTCGTCAGGTCCATAGTTGTTATATATATGCAAATGCTGTGATGAAATTCATACAATTGTAGAATATTACTAACTTTGAAAATTCACTTGAATCGTACACCATATAAAATATAACAGATGGTTTCCAAATTACAATTATCCAGAGTTACAAACACATTCCGGCTACCTAGGCCAAAATTCAGACTTATAAACAGCTTCTCGGAACCTTCTATATTTGTAAGTGGGGGGAAATTCTGTACCATAGAATTAAAGAAATATAAAAAATTTTCCAATACTGTACAAATAGTACAGCAAGATGTTTTTTTTTCATATGTATTAATTATAACACAAATCTTTTACCTGTTATTAAAACTGTCTAGACAAGGGCTCCGCTACGCAACTGAGAGATGAAGGGTAAGGTCCGGAGAGAGGAATCTATCCTACTCCAAATGTCACCTTATCACAGGTTTCCTACATTGATTCTGCCGTCAAATCCTCCCGCCTTGTAGGACCACCTGCAAATTGAAAATTAATGAATTGCAATTTTGAGTTATTATAAGAACTGATATAAATTGATAAACTGGTACAAAAAGTGTCACATTGGTTACTTTCTCCATTTCCTAAATTTAAAAAAATATATATTAAGATTCCAGAAAATCACTAATAATAACCTCAAACGAATCCTCAATTATGGTTTTATAAATGGATAAATTTACATCAGAGAGACTACATGACATTTTTGTCAACACACAAGATCGATTTATCGTATGAACAAACATAAAAATGACAGATAATAGAGGAATTTATCAAACTGTAAGTGTGGCTTTTTAAAACTATACAAAGCTTAATTGTCCAATGACTATCGGTTGCTATGTTGTGATGCAACTAACTTGTTACATGTTAGAATGATTAAGGGTAAATCACCATATTGCATAAGAAATCTAGAGCCCCACATACACACACATCGACCGGACAGCAACTTCGGTCGGGGTCTCTTTTGACTCGAGGCCATTAGCCCTACAAAAACCAGAGGGGCACTACAGTGAGAGCAAGCTGTCGGCACGCCAAGCAGTCATATGTTCAAAGTACCACTGCGTATTTGTACTTTGATGTGTTTTCTACTAATTCTAATGGATTTGTCCAGTGATCATGCCCCACATGTCCACCAAGTTTCGTTGAAATTGGTTCCGTAGTTTTTATGCAATGTTGTTCACAATGAAATAAACTAACCAACAGAGTACAGGAGTGAATACATACCCTTCGCCAATTCTTTTTGGCAAAGGCAATACGCACAGAATCTCAAGCCTAATTACGAACAAATATAAATCACATCCTTGCCTGATTTTATAGCCTATCCTGCAAGCTAGTAACTAACAATTAATTAAAACCTAATATACTTCAACTCTTTTAAAAATACTATGTTAACAGAATAATTTAATACAGTACAGATTTAAATCCTTAAGGCAAAACTTTTGCCTTTACAAATGTTCAGTTTGCCTGACTCTATAACTCAGAACTGTTACACAGACACAATGGATCTAAATTCTTATATACTACATAAAAAGGTTTGGTCTGTCTCTAGATGTCTCTTTAACCATCTGGTCTGACTGAATAAAATGAAGTGGTATTAGTATAGAACACCACGCTCTCCATTTACTCCAATATAATGTAATCCTGCAGTTCTCACCTTCTTGCACAGTAATTAGGGGGTTATTTAAATTCTGGGAAAGCAATAATTATTAAGATATGTTGAAGAGGGGGGAAGGGGTTATAAAAAGAAAATAGCTCAGTTTCCTCACTAAACTACTTGGAACTGACATGTCAACATCGTCAACCAAACATAATTCGTGAAGCCAGCGTACATAAACAGAAGTTTGTGATGCCAGCGTACATTTGATTTATACTATATATTCAAAATATACTTAATTAAATATGGATAAATTACTCAAAAGTGTCCTTAAAATATGCAATTTACAAATAGTGACACTTTTGAGTAATCAAAATTCTTGATTAAGTATATTTTGAATATACAGTATATCAAATGTACGCTGGCATCACGAACTTCTGTTTATGTACGCTGGCATCACGATCTGTTTGGTTGACGTCAGTTCCATGTCATTTAGTGAGGAAACTGCCATTTTCTTTTTATAACCCCTTCTCCCCTCTTCAACATATCTTGCTAATTATTGCTTTCCCAGAATTTAAATAACCACCTAATTACTGTGCAAGAAGGTGAGAACTGCAGGATTATATTATATTGGAGTAAATAGAGAGCATGGTGTTCTATACTATTACCAATGTAATACATTTTTACTCTTGTAACGAGGTGCAAAGTATATCACCAATTTGAAAAGTATTTTGTATTTTCTTAAATATACAAACCAGTCCTTTAGTATTAATATCATTAATATTGCTAGCCAAGCTACAACCCTAGAAGGAAATGCAGAATGCTTTGAGGAAAGGAAATGAAGAAATAAACTACAAGAGAAGTAATGAACAATTAATTAAATATTTTAAGATCAGTAACATTAAAATAGTCCTGTCATTTCTAAAATATGGAGAGACTTATGTCAGCCTCTGATCAACATAAAACCATTCACTGCAAGTTTGAACTTTTCAAGTTCTTTTGATTAAACAGTTTTCAGTTTGGCCAAGGTAAGGATAGTTACTGGCTACTGTATTATTATTATCATTACTTGCTAAGCTACAACCCTAGTTGGAAAAGCAGGATGCTATAAGCCCAGGGGGTCCAACAGGGAAAATAGCTCAGTGAGGAAAGGAAACAAAGACAAATAAAATATTTTAAGAAGAGCAACACATTCATATAAATATCTATATAACTATAAAAACTAACAAAACAAGAGAAAAAGAAATAAGATAGAATAGTATGCTCGAGTGCACCCTCAAGCAAGAGTTTATTTAGACTTTCACCTAGGACTTGCTGGTTGAGGTGGAAAGTGAAACTTGAAAGGCCTCAGGCTTGTATAGTTAAGAAAATACAAATTACTTTTAAAATTTGTGTTGTTTTTAAACTAATACAAAACTTTGTTCTTCAATTGGAGACTTATCCTTAGGAAGAAGAAATTTCCTATTGCCATACTGGATGGTTTAAAATTCCAGGACGTGAAAACTCGGATATGATGGATTTAAGAGATGGAGAACTTTGTTAGCACGAGTTCCTGTACCCCTAACTGAAAACCCTTCGTATGAGAGTTCACAGTGCCGATCCTCCCTCGGGACCATTTTTTGACCACGCAGAGATCAGCCTATGTCTCAAAACAATACAACTTGTGGCCATTCTGTGTTTTGGGGATTCATTCCTCCTCCTCATTTTTAGTGGGAGTGATGTGAAGGGGCAAATCACGGGAACAAATGAACTAGTTCACTGGGGTCTCAAAGCTGAGGAACCCTAGAGGCAGGAGTGTACACTCCAATCAGTGTTCTACATAACGTGATTCTTGATCTTTAAGGTTCGCAATTTCGGCAAATGGTTGTAAGGTTCTCGATTGCAGTAACCTCTAGTAAGGTTTTATTAGACATTAGCAGTCAAAATAATCCATTTAAGAAGGAAACGAGCGTTTCTCTATAGGATATAGTTGGTTTTTAGTAGGAAATTTTCCCCCGTTCGCAACTATAATAAAACCAAAATTCGTAATGTACCCCGTCTATAGAGTCCTTTCAATACGCGTCATCAAACTTCCGGTCCGCCATCTTGGAGGGCATACAAAGACGCGTTCAGTGAATAGCTATGGTTGAACTGTTGAATATTTAGCCATTTCATCACATTCACATTCACACAATGCCCAGTTTTTGCGCTATTGTTGGCTGTGGGAATCTAGGACGAAGAGATGACAAGAGTTTCTACCGCATACCGGCAGTTATTCAGAATCAGGACAAAGATACAGAAGAATTATCCAAGTGCAGACGTGACTTGTGGTTGACCAGAATATCACGGGCTGATCTACGTGAATCCTCACTACCCTAAGCACGTATCTGTTCTGATTATTTCATATCAGGTCAGTCTCTGCTAGGCCCTAAAAGTATCATTATTCCTGTGTAAACATGCTATATCCGATCGCATGGGTGACTTCAAAAGTATCATCGTCAGTTCAGTGTGTAGTGTGTGTGGGGGAGGGGGCATCTCAATTTTTAAACATCAAAAGGGGCATCTCAGATTTACAAAACAAAAATTAAAAGCGCCCATATTGGCTATATTAACAAAGGCTACTTACCTAGGTCTCTCTTTCGCCAAGGTGCTCATGCCTATATATAATTAAGTGTATATTTATATTTACTTTAATTTGTGTATTAAATTGTGCAGATATACAGGCCTATGTGATGAATAAACATTGATTATAAATAATAATAATAATAATAATAATAATATCTGAAAGCTGGTTTAATCCGAAGGGGTCTTCAGCTTATATATGAAACATCGAAAAAATAATTAAACTTGCGCATTTAATTGCAAGGAGGCAAAACGATCATCCAAGAGCATTACAATAGAGTTTGTCCATCATATGTTTATATGTATATAAGAAATTATAGCATTTGTAACCAAACACAAACACAATGGTTAGGCATGAACTGATAAAGATTTGACATAATAATGCAAAACTTTTACATACATTTTGACAATAAAAAATTATAATACACAAGGTTAGGCTAAATGATCAATATTAGCATTATAATTATAAACTCTCTCTTCATCGGCCCAGTGTTTATCTAATTTTGGACTTAAAAGCATTAAAGGGAAAAACAACAAATTCTGGAAGCAGATTATTCAATGGAAATGTATGCCCACTCATGTTCTGGGTTGGCCTACAGTACCAAGTAGTTCACCATATCAATCTATGAAATACTGGGAAAATCCTCAATATTTTGACTGAATGAATTCTGCATCTGGTATGGATCTAGGCCATCAATTAGATCGAGTTTCTGCTTTTAAAAACGCTTATCATCACCCGAAAATTGTTTGACAAAGTCGCTCTCATTGTCCATATTCGCTGTAGCAGCCGCCATGTTTTCGCTTTGTATGCCCTCCAACATGGCCGCCGGCGATTCCCAGTGACGTCATTGAAAGCACTCTATATTCAGGGGCAACTACTTGAATAACAATCTACAGAATCATTAAGTTTCTGATATGAACCTTAATTTGACCTTTCTAACAGCATGAGCCCTAAATGAAGCTTGAATTATGAATTAATTTGTTTTTACCCGTATGTAGGACACAACACAACGTGAAGCACGTGATACAGACCCCATAAGCCGGTTCAGATTCGACACTTAAATCTATGTTTACCATGTAAAATCTAAGTGTACCACTTTTGTCTACAGGTCAACATGACAAAAAATATATAATGATTGGGTTATCATAATAATACTTACGGGAGTCACCGAAAGACCACAAAAATAAAATAAAACTAGTGAACAGTGGTAGACATGATGATGATTCGCCGACCACTTCGTCTCCATTTCTAGAGTTTCTATTTGTTATGCGAAGAATTCCCTAGACAAGCTATAAAATTTCCCCCAAATTAGGAGCAATTTTCTCCCCTAGCATTCTTCAACACGATGTAAATTCAATGTATTGAATATTGCTGTAGGCTATCTTCTAGTTATATCATAATATTCAATTTCTTTCATAAATTGTATTTTTGTAGCCATAAAGACTGAAATTCTGCTGAAAGCAGCATAAGTGATTTAATAGAAGAAAACAAATTAGGAGCAATTTTCTCCCCTAGCATTTTTCAACACAACGTAAATTCAGTGTATTGTATAATACTGTACCTTCTAGTTATATCATAATACTTATTTTCTTTCGTAAATTATTTTAGTGTAGCCATAAAGACTAAAATTCTGGTGATTTAAAAGAAAAAGAAAATTTGTCCCCAAAATCACCAGATTTTCCCAATTTGGGAACAATTTCTCAAAAAGTTCGAGATCAAAGCCATGTGTGTCAACAAGCCTAAATACAAAATATCATAATAAAAACTTATATAAATGTTAAAAAAACTATTTAACGACATAAATATTAACGTTAAACAGGTTTCTGTTATATCTATAATAATGCTTTGCGATTTTATATCTGCTTTAGGCTAGAGATCTAAAAAAAATTATGGACACAGCTATGCTATGGCCATCTATTGACAGTTAAAATCCCTAATTTTGCACACGCCACCTTGCCCAAGATATACCTATTGTATATGCCATAAAATTATGCCAATTAAATATTATTTTCATAAAATACGTTGTTAACATGCCTTAAAAATAATATAAAATAGATATTTAACATCGATAACTCTCTATTTACGTTTAAAATACGATATAATAAAGGTATGCTACAAAAATGTATTGGTAAAACTTAAATCAGCTGATTTTTTTTAGCAAGAACACATGGCCAAAAATGAAAAGAAAATGTTGACAATTATAGTGAAATTTCAAATAATAATCCATTATATTTTATCCAAGCGCAATTTTGATGAAGAAATGGTGATAAGAAATCTATATATCTTTTGAAATTTGGAATAATTTAAGTCTCTTGATATAGTTTGAATTTGGCGCCAAATATTCAAGGGAAAATAACGACGCTGACGAAATCTCTTCACAGTTAAAATAACTATAAGCAATAATAAACCCTTAAACCGTAACTGTCAACCTTTTGTGTAAACATTGGAGGAATGCCTTTGATATCTTGCAAATATTAGACATTTTTTGACAAAAAATATTCATTTCAAAATATTAAATATATCTTAGTTTGTTTGATGACCTAATGTATCAAGATACTTGTAAATCATACAAGAAATAAATACATTATAATAGAGTATCTGAGAACTCCTGGTAGAAGGTTTACCTAATATGTAACTATAATTTGATTTTTAAGGTTTCATTATTTAAAATATATCTATTATCAGAAATTACTGAACAATCTAATAAATATGTAATAAAATATGTAAAATGGTTCTAATCACTTTAATTGTTTGTAAAAAAAAATATAATAAATTAATCTTAAAGGTATTTTGATAAAATTGTCTGGTAATCATGAAACCAGCCAATATTCTTCTTCTACACAATATTATAAGGAGAACACTTTTAACAATAATTCTCCTTTTAAAAATTTCAATTAGAATAATGTCTAATTTATCCTAATGATTTTATCTGAAATTTTCATCTCGATATTCTGTGAAGGATAAAAACTGAAATCTCTTCTTACGTAGGCTATAAAAGTTTTTAGATCAGTCTAGAATGGTTTGCTGTGAGCGATCACACAAAAGTCTCCCACCATCTCCAATCCGTAGTTGGCCACCATGATGATGAAAACTGGCCAAACCTCATATATGAATAAAGAAACGTCTGAGGCCTTTGTCCTACACTTCTAAAAACGGCAGCATTTATTTTATTATTATTATCATTATATATATATATATATATATATATATATATATATATATATATATATATATATATATATATATTATATATATATATATATATATATATATATATATATATATATATATATATATATATATATATCACCCACGAACGGCATTTAATACCGAATTCTATCTGGGAATATATATCCACTTGGAATTCATTTTATGGTAACAGCTTCTGGCCGGGTGGAGATTCGAACCCCCACCTGTGCGGCTTGAAACTATGCCTACAGTGACTCTACCGAGTGAGCTATCAAGAGAGAATAAAATGAATTCCAAGTGGATATATATTCCCAGATAGAATTCGGTATTAAATGCCGTTCGTGGGTGATATTTACATTGATTGAAATCACGTGTGCTTGTGATATATGTTCATATATATATATATATATATATATATATATATATATATATATATATATATATATATATACATATACATATATATATATATATATATATATATATATATATATATATATATATATATATATATATATGTATATATATATATATATATATATATATATATATATATATACATATATATATATATATATATATATATATATATATATATATATATATATATATATATATATATATATATATATATATATATGAAATCTTTATAAGGGTTGAGACTGCATCCCTCACACCTTTTTATAACCCCAAATAATAAAGGTATGTGTGTATACACAATTTGGTTAACTGTGTGGACAGTAACTTGGGAACATTATGGACCTACAGTACTTGAGCCCAGTGCTATACCACTCAGGTAACTACCATTCATGCTTAGAGTCAACCCCATCACCCATTCAACCTTGGAATGAAATCACTCCATCACCCCTTGAAGCTTCACCCCTGTAGGTTTAAAGTCACCCCATCACCCCTTCAACCATAGGATAAGATAACTACATCACCCCTTCAAGCTCTGTCACCCAATTATTATTATTATTATTATTATTATTATTATTATTATTATTATTATTATTATTATTATTATTATTATTATTATTATTATTATTATTGTTGTTGTTGTTGTTGTTGATATAAGTTTTAGTTTTTTTTGGTTTTAATTTCCACATTTTGTCTCAGATTGGAAAGAATTATATTTGATTTGGGTTAAAATAATATATCAACACCCTCATCATCATCTCCTCCTACGCCTTTTGACGCAAAGATCCTCGGTTAGATTTCACCAGTCGTCTCTATCTTGAGCTTTTGATTCAACATTTCTCCATTCATATCCTACTTCACGTTTCACAGTCATCAGCCATGTAGGCCGGGGTCTTCCAACTCTTCTGGTGCCTTTTGGAGCCCAGTTAAACGTTTGGTGAACTAATCTCTCTTGGGAAGTGCCAAGAGCATGCCCAAGCCATCTCCATTTACCCCTCATCATGATCTCATCAACATATGGCACTTGAGTAATCTCTCTTATAGTTTCATTTCTAATCCTGTACTGCCACTTAATTCATAATATTCTTAAGAGGGCTTTGTTCTCAAATCTACTCAATCTATTGGAGATTGTTTCATTGTCATACCACGACTCATGTCCATACAGTAACACCGAGCTCACTAAACGGATACATAGTCTGATTTTTATATGTAATTTCAGGTGATTTGATTTCCAAATTTTACTTAACCTAGCCATTGTCTGATTTGGTTTTTTCAATCTTTCATTAAACTCAAATTCTAAAGATCCTGTATTAGAGATCATAGTTCCTAAATGTCTAAATGATTCCACCTCATTAATTCTTTCACCTTCCAATGATATTTCAACTTCCGTTGCATATTCCATTCTGATCATCTCTGTCTTTCTTCTATTTATCTTGAGTAAACCTCAAGTGATATTTCATGCATTCTGGTAAGCAAGCATTGCAAGTCCTGTGGTGTTCTGCTAATAAGGACAGCGTCATCAGCATACTCTAGGGCAGCTAATTTCCCATTACTAATCCAGTTCAATCCTTCTCCATCATCCTCAACTGTTTTATGCACTACAAAATCCATGAGAGGGATAAACAACATAGGTGACAGCACATTCCTTTGGAGTACTCCACTGTTCACTTGAAATTCCTTTAAAGGACTCAACTAACATTAACTTTGCACTTGCTATGCTCATGAACAGTCTTATTGAAATTTACATATTTAAGAGGAACTCCTTAATAATGCAGGACTCTCAACCAATACCATCTCAGAAGTTACTCCATCGTATCCAGGGGCTTTCCATCTCTTTAGTTTTTTAATGATGGCTTCGACTTTAAACACACTGAATTCATTCATGGTCTTCTTCAGCTTCATATGTCCAATTCATAACCTCACTAAAGTCTTCCATCTAACGATGTCTTTCCTCATCTTCTGTTGTTATAACAGATCCATCTCTCTTTTTGGTGTGTATATGATTTTTCTTTGCCCCAGTAGGGATCTAAATAATAATTCTGTGAGTAATTCTTACACCATAGTCACTCCCTGAATTCATAGCTTTGTCAGCCTCATCTGCTTTCCTGTCTAAATATTCTCTCCAGTCATTCCTGGATTTTTCTTTGACTTCCCTATCAATAATTAATTTATCTTTTATTTTTTTTGCATGATAATCATCTCAATTAATTCTCGATTTTGAATAGTTTTACTACCAACAGATTGTATATTTACACAGCCACAGTTTATGACATCTTTAGTATCCATGATCAGTATTTTCTGCTAGACTTTTTAATTCCAAATATTATGCTTTGCCATTTCTTGAATTCACTATGTGGTCATTTAATTTGTTTAATTTTGAACAGTTTATATACTTTGACTGTTGCAAATTACATTCTTTGGTAGATTTTATTTTAACATTTCCTGCAGAGTTTATCATCGGTCTTAAACTTGCAATCTTTT
>NC_090749.1:98904032-98919032 GCF_036898095.1 Palaemon carinicauda | reverse complement strand
AAAAAAAATTAAAAATCAAGAAGAGAAATAAGATGGAATAGTGTGGGAGAGTGTACCCTTAAGCAAGAAAACTCTATCCCAAGATAGTGGAAGACCATGGTACAGAGGCTATGGCCCTACCCAAGACCAGAGAACAATGGTTTGATTTTGGAGTGTCCTTTTCCTAGAAGAGCTGCTTACCCTAGCTAAAGAGTCTCTCCTACTCATACCAAGCGGAAAGTAGTCACTGAAATATTACAGTGCAGTAGTTAACCCCTTGTGTGAAGAAGAATTGGCTTCTGCCATCGTCTTCTCTTAAGGTTAGAGACCAACAAACCTCAACAGCTTCTGAGGTTGCAGAATTGTGGCCTCAGTTCGAATCTTGAGGGATAAGCATTCAGGCGAACGGAGGAGGGTAGACCTTAAGCAGGACGAAAACGTATATATGTATACGACATATTTATCTAATAATATTGTCCATATCTTGTTTTCAAAACTTATAGATATGTGAACGAAGAGAAATATTTTCATTCTCTAAAACCTCTCAAGTGATGGCTTGAATTTGCCATTTTTATCACGACGCTAACTACTGTGGATTGGTGATGGTGGGAGACTTTAGTCTGATAAATTCACAACAAACCCACCTAGTATGGATGGCCGTGACTAGTTACCACAAACCCGTTCACCACGTTAATTTATCCCAATTCAGAAAGTGTATTTGTGCTTTGAAGTCAAAGATGAAAGATGGAAGTTAGGAAGGAGAAACGAGGAAAGGTAAAACGAATAAACATGGGATTGAAGATAATCTGCAAAGACACTTACGTAGTGGCTACAGTGCACCGGATGAGGGGGCACTGGCAGCACTGTTCAAATGCGAAAGTTTAAGTTTCTGAGAAAAAAAATATTAGTAATATCAATAAAATTCGAAAAACAGAAAAGATCGACTTGTAATGCATCAATTAAAAAAATCTTTGAATTAAATTTCATTAATTTCAAATTATTATTATTATTATTATTATTATTATTATTATTATTGTTATTATCATTATAATTAATTATTATTATTATTATTATTATTATTATTATTATCATAATTACTTATCATTATTGTTGTTATTATTATTATTATTATTATTATTATTATTATTATTATTATTATTATTATTATCATTATTATTGTAATTACTTATTATCATTATCATTATTATTATTATTATTATTATTATTATTATTATTATATGCTAAGCTACAACCCTCGTTGGACAAGCAGGATGTTATGAGCCCAGGGGCCCCAACAGGGAAAATAGCTCAGTGAGGAAATGAAATAAGGATATAAACTAAAAGAGAAATTTAAGAATAACCTTATAATAAGGTTTTCATATATAACTCTAAAAACATCAAAATAACAAGAGGAAGAGAAACAAAATAGAATAGTGTGCCTGAGTGTACCCTCAAGCAAGAGAATAGCTAATGAAAAGCAAAGGTATTATAATTGCTAATTCACATCACTAGGAAACTGCTATGTCTCTAACATTTAATTTGTTTTTAGGAAATTGAAATATTCAGTAAATAAATCTTATAATTTCATCAAAAATGAATTCTTCATCTCTGTTTGTGATTGAAGAAATTCTTTTTGAACGATAAATTAAGGAAAATCTCCATTAGATTTCGCTCATCTCTTGATATATATAACAATAAAACCTTTTGGTATTTCGATGCCAAAAGGTAAGAAGATGGGGTGCTTAAGGGGATCGAACCAGTGATTCTCTTTCAGAATCACCCCGGGAGAGCTGGGGTGGGGACGGGGGGGGGGGGGGGGGGGGGGTTCAGTCTCCTGTGAAAGGTCAGCTCCATCTACTGTTGTGTATTTTCTTTGATGAAGATTATTCGGTAATTGATTATCGTAAGATGTTGGGATGAAATTCATTTTGAAACTGAATTTACGTTAAATGACAAATATTTGGTTGATATTGATTTATTATCATTTATATGTTTTTTTATAAGTTAGTGAAAGCAAGAATCGACAGACCTTAAAAAAAAAAAATTAATAATTGTTCATATTAAAAAATACTTATTAAACTTACTATCATCATTTCGAAAGATTACAAATTTTTCATGAATAAAACTCATTGACAGTATTTCTATATTATAATAATACACTTTAATTCCTGCTGTGTTTGTCGAAACAAATAATTGTGATTTGCAGTCTGTCTTTGCAAACGAAAACTCCCACCATCACCTATAAATGTCGGAAAGAAATATACGTTCAAATAATAGAAACAAGTTTCCATTAATTCTTTCGCCAGGGAAAATCTTCTTTAAAATCCAGACTTTGCCAGGTGGATAACTGCCATTTTCTTCTTCACAGAAAAACTCTAAAAATCGAAAAGAAAAACAACAATATTTCAAAGTGAGAGATTTTCCTGCTGCTTCTGGTTCCGTGCTAAAAGGGCGTCGTCGTCTTCCTTCTTCTGATGAAGGACGCCTCAATAACATCTGAGGAAGAAGAAGAAGAAAAAGGAGAAGAAGAAGAAAAAAAAGACGAAGAAGAAGAAGAAAAAGAAGAAGAGGAAGAAGAAGAAGGAGGAGATGAAGAAGAAGAAGAAGACGAAGAAGAAAAAGAAGAAGAAGAGAAATGTCAAGAGACGTTTTAAAACGAGAGCCATCATAAGGAGGATTCCATCTTCTTCTTCTTCTTGTCTTACAGAGTAAATATTTCAATCCCACAAAGTTTGTTTTCATTTTTTCTTATAAGCTTGTTTCGAAAATGGATTTATTCAAAGCGTTTTTGGTAAAAAGTTTTTTATGGGTAAGGACTAAATTCCTTTCTATCTATCTATCTATCTATCTCTCTATCTGTTTATCTATCTCTATATCTATCGATCTATCTTCAAAGGAAGTACAAGACAAAAAGCTAAAAACTTCAAAGAGACCAACAGAAGTTAGCCTGAATCCCACAATTCAACTCTCTTCGTAAACTAACTTATGAATATGTGATTCTTACAGTCAATTTCATCACTGTTACCTGCTTACAAAAGAAAAGTTATTCCACGAACTCATTCGTTTGGAACCTTTCCTTCATCTAGCCATGACATCCACACCCTGGTCAGCTATTCATTCGCAAACTACCAGCTGCATTTCTTCTGAACTTGTAGTGGATATCAAGAAGAGAAAATTTACATTTAATTATATGGGGCATTTTTTGAAGAGGTTGGAGAGTCATAGAATTGATTTATTCTAATAAACATAAACTCAATTAAGAACTAAAATCTAATTTTTGCTTACCTAAAAAGGTAGCATATTTCAATCAGTGGTTTTCGAGTCGGGTTCTTGTGAGTTCGTTTGTTTGTTTGTTTGTTACTTATTTGTTACTAATAGGTAGTAGGTTGGCCATGGCACAGCCAGAGAGTTATTGGATCCTTTGACTGGCCAGATAGTTCTACATTGGAGCCTTCTCTTTGGTTACGGTTCATTTCTTTTGCATACACATAAACGGAATAGTTTGGCCTATCTTTACATATTCTCCTCTGTCCTCATTCACCTGACAACACTGAGATTACCAAACAATTCTCCTTTGCTCAAGAGTATAAATACTGCACTGTAATTGTTCAGTGGCTACTTTCCTCTTGGTAAGGGTAGAAGAGACTCGTTAGTTATGGTAAACAGCTCCTCTAGGAGAAGGGCACTCCAAAATCAAACAATTATTCTCTAGTCTTGGGTAGTGCCATAGCCTCTGTACCATGGTCTTCCACTGTTTTGGGATAGAGTTCTCTTGCCTGAGGGTACACTTGGACACACTATTCTATATTATTTCTTTTCCCCTTCTTTTTAAAGTATTTATAGCTTATTTATGAAAGAATTATTTTAATGTTGTTGCTGTTCTTGAGATATTTTATTTTAATTGTTTATTACAATTCTTGTAGTTTATTTATTTCCTTATTTCCTTTCCTCAGTGGCCTATATTTCTTTGTTGGAATCCTTGGGCTTATAGCATCTTGCTTTTCCAACTATGGTTATAGCTTAGCAGGTAAAAATGATAATAATAATAATAATAATAATAATAATAATAATAGTAAGAAACCTTTTGCATCAACTTTTAGTTAGAAAAATCTATTAAACATTTTCATGCTTTGATGGTTTGGAAATAATGAAATGGAAATCTCACCGACATGTTTATATCTAATTTTGCAATATATCGATGAAAAGTAATTAAAACAACCATAGTAATTAATAATGAAGGCATGACATGACTCAAGTCTTGTAATTACCAATTCACATCAGCAGGAACCAGCCCAGTCTCTGTCTTCACATTTGATGAATTAATGTTTCTTCAGGAAATTCGAATATTCAGTGTGACTCAATAATTGGGATATATAATCTTCACTTAATCCTTTGTTTTTCACAATTAAACAAATCCTTTTTGAACGAAGAATTAAGAAAAATCCTATAGGTTTCGTTCATCTCCTGATTTGCATAACGTATTGATGGGATCGTCTCCAGAATCAGCATTTAATGAGAACTTTGGTGTTTCGATGTCGAATCCCGACTTCTCTTTCAGAGAGAGAGAGAGAGAGAGAGAGAGAGAGAGAGAGAGAGAGAGGAGAGAGAGAGAGAGAGAGAGATGGGTCTTCAGAACCCTATAAAACAATAAATATTAAATTTTGTCTATAGTGTTGAAAGGGTAGAACCCTTTTTCAAAATCTCACAAGGGGTGTAGCTGGGGGGGGGGAGGGGGTCCTTCGAAATTCTAGTTCCATTTACTGCTTCGTATTTCATTTGTCTAAGTTTACTTAAATTGATTTTTCAAGATTTTGGGATTTTCTTTTTATTGTGAGATATTTACAAATATTGGACTGGCATTGATTCATCATCATTTAACATCATTTTTAAGTTGTTAGAGTTTTCGGAAATGATTAAATTCTTCTTTACTTGAAAAGAAAGAGAAAAAACTCATTTAATAGTTCCTTGTCAAAATAATATCTTTTGATTCCTGCTGTGTTGATTGAAGCAAAGATACAATAAACCAATTTAATTAAAATTAAAGATCTGAATGAAAAAAATCTCCGAATTGGATCCAAAATCTCCGGAATAAGATTCATTCTGTGAATAAAAGTTAATCTCCGAATGGAGACCTAATCCTGGAAGTCAAGTCTAATCAACGACTAAAAGAATGATCTTTGGATTAGATCCAATCCCCAAAGACACAGGGGCTGACTGAAAGTGCCAATCCGGAGCTGGTGGTGAAAGACGATTGGGATTGGGAGGCGAATGTGAAAGACACAAGAGATCTTGGAATGAATCAGGTGAAAGACACAGGTGGATCTTTCTTCTCTTAATTGCTCTTGAAATTAAGAGAGAGAGAGAGAGAGAGAGAGAGAGAGAGAGAGAGAGAGAGAGAGAGAGAGAGAGAGAGAGAGTATACTACTCTCACAAGTTTAAAGCCAAAACAATTCTTCTTCTTATTTCCTATTCTGGGGAACTCAACTCCTAGCCCCAAACAGACAAACCACAGAAGAACCTATCTGACATCTCTCTCTGATTCTCCTCTTTTAAGATATAGAATCTTTGTTTACTCGGTTGTGTTTTTGTTTACCCTTTATGTGTCCTGTTTGCTTTAGAGGCCAGGGAAGAGGTGATGCGGAAAAGAGTCAATATAAAATGGGATGAGAGGTAAGAGGGGGGAGGGAGGGAGGGAGGGAGGCCTTGAGGGCTTGTCCTTAAAGGTAGGGGAGGTCAATCTTGGTTCTGAGGACTTAAACTAACTCATAAAGTCATTCAAAAGGTAATTTTAGTGAGTCAAAGTTACCAGAATTACAGACGTCATTCACGAATTTTGGTATCTTGGAAAGAGGATAGTTACCATCACCATCCTGGCACCCAGAGAGTAAAGGTTGTATGAATGAAACAGTGGACGTCGTGGACTAACTGAGATTAAGGTTATGCTTAAACAGGATAGAATAGGGACAATTAATATCCCATGACAAATGTTCATAAATACTTTATTAGTCACTTATATCCATAATCCTGTTCATGAGTGAAAGATTACGTGACATGGCGAGCCTGTACCTGAATCTTGTCTTCCATTTTCATTGTATCGTCTCGTTCTATTTCTCCTATGAATAATTTCCAGTCCATCCCACCCTGACTCCTCCTTTTTAACTTTCCTCATCATCCTATCTTCTTTAGGAAACCTCCCACATTTCATCTATTCTTCAAATCCTCTGACCTTTATCCTTTCCCCATATGCTGAAGTACTTTGAAATCTCGTCACTCTATGGTATCACAACCATAGATGTTTATTAGTACATTTTATACAAAGTTAAAGTTCCATAGAAATAACCTTATTTCAAATGACATCTCTCTCGATTGTATAATGCATTTGCGTATTGTGATCCAGAGCTAAATTTTACTTGATGTCGACAGAGCCTCTTTTAGCACGACCTCTGGATGGAGGAATTGGAGCAGTTTTAACGATAAAGGAATTTTTGGGAAATGGACAGACTGTGAAGTGGTTCATAAGTGAAAGAATAAGGAAATCAAGAACGAAGTGAGAGGGGGAGAGGGTGAGGGAGTGTTCTGTAGCTGAAGCATCATTGAGAATTAGTCGGAGTTAAACCAGAGCGATGTTGATGATACCTTTAGGACGGCTCTCCTCCTAATTAATACATATCCTCGTGAAGAGTAAGCAACAGGAAGTGTCTCCTCAGACCAATTATGTTAAGGTGGGAACAATAACACCTCTCTCTCTCTCGCTATCTCTCTCTCTCTCTCTCTCTCTCTCTCTCTCTCTCTCTCTCTCTCTCTCTCTCTTTCTTTTCAATGACCTCTTGCAAATCAGCTACCATACATAAATGATTTCTTAACCCAAGTGGCTTATCAACCCAGAGGAATTCAGTCCTTATTTTGGGATAGAAGAAAAACCAAAATACCTTGACCACTTCAGTCTTAGCTATTGTTTTATAGAGTCGGTTCAATGTAGAAATTTTTGGTTTTGACTTTCAAAATGGTTGCTACCGAATGAATGTATAATTCACACATAATCTCAAATGCAAGACTAAATTGTTTATACATCATCTCAATTGAATATAAATAAACAAACAAACACACACATTCACACAACCCTCCCTTTCCAATTAGAATTAATCTCTAGACACTTATCAGTTCTTATCAAAACATTGGATTTATTTCAATCTTGTCAGAAAGAACATTATTTTTTTTTCTTCCTTAAGTAAACAAGTAAATAACTGATCCTTGCAGATGGGTCTGACACCTTCCGTTAGGGAGAGAAACACAGAGGAAAGTGATCAGTTATGCAAATTCCTCTGTGTGGTTTTTGTTTAGATCTGTCGATGGGGAATTGGGAGATGTCGATTGAGATGGGGATTCGAATCGATAATGACGATTTTGGGTCGATTGACGCAGTCGACAGAGGATTCGGAACATAGGACCAGGTGTTGAGCTCAAGGAGGCTATTCAGCAACGACTTTAAAGTGAGAATTAGAAAGATTTTAATCAATTCTGTTGCTAGCGTAGAAGGGTTTAGAGGTTTCATAGAATGTACGTCATTTGCTCATGTGTTGTACTATAAAGTAAGAGTTAAGAGGGGATGGTCAGGTAGAGAGGAGAACAATAGATGGCTATTTAGTGGGTGTAAAGAACACCAGTAATGCTTACAGTGTGCCACAATACCGAAAAGGTACTTACTAGAATTAAAGGAAAATGTCCCTCCAATAGAACCGAACCAGAATTCGATAGAAATAGTTTTCTTTGTTAAGATTCCCCAGTTATAAAGAAGAAGAAGAAGAAGAAGAAGAAGAAGAAGAAATAAACACAATATCTTCAACGAGACATTTATTGGAGCCTCAAAATAACTAAGAAAGATGAGCAAAAAATTGTTTCTCCTTCGTGACGTAAAACAAGAGTAAAATGCAGAGCGTAGAGTCTCGAGGCTTTTGCATTATACCCGAGGACGAGGAACTCGGTCCCGAGGGACATTAGATGAACGAGATGCAGCTAAGAATGAAAAAGGGCTTCCTTTTAGAGAGAGAGAGAGAGAGAGAGAGAGAGAGAGAGAGAGAGAGAGAGAGAGAGAGAGAGAGAGAGAAGGGTATATTCGTAAGGATCGTATTGAATAATGTTCTGTAAGGATATTTGTAATAGAAAATTGTAGGATTACAATTCCTTGTCATCCTATTAATAATCTATCGTTCTTGCACTGGAGAAAGCATTGGAAGGTTATACTGTATAAATGAATATAGCAAAAGGAAGACTACTAAGAAACGTATTTGCATGACCAATACCTAATCTATTTGTCAATCAAGTTTGCAAAATTTATCTTTAATTTCTTTTTTGGTTTTTCTTTAGAGTTGAATTGTATGCAATAAAAGTTCTTTCAAAATTGCAACTTGATTCGGTTTCATGCAAAAAGTCCGTATTATAAGAATAAGATTTTTATCTGCTTTCAAGAAACATGAAGCAAACTTCCTAAATTCTGGAGAAGGTTTTGAAGTTCGGTCTGAAGTTACTCGATTGATCCAGAATTAACTGCGAATGTAAAGTGAGTTTACCAAGATCAACACTTGCTCGTTCAACAATGTCATGGATTCATTCTCTCTCTGTCTCTCTCTCTCTCTCTCTGTCTCTGTCTCTCTCTCTCTCTCTCTCTAAAAATAAAGGCTGGCTCTTGTAGTGAGACAGAACATTCAAACGAGAACAGTTTTCTACACAGTTGATGGTATGGGCAAAACTGTCAGCAAACAGGATAGTATGATTTTGTGTCTCATCCTGTAAGATTAAAGGCAATGATCATAGCATAAGATCTATCTCTATAGTCATCGTGATGAATTGAAGAGAGGAAGAGCAATAGAATAGAGAGTCGAAGGGATTGAGAAAGTTTAATGGTGAGTCAACAGTGGAGGATTCATTGGGATTTAGGATGATCCAAGAGAGAGAGAGAGAGAGAGAGAGAGAGAGAGAGAAGAGAGAGAGAGAGAGAGAGAGAGAGAGAGATGATGTATTTTTAGTTTTAAAAGTAGAATCCGCCATCGTTAAATTACCTTTAGATTACCACAAAGACGTTATGTATCGGTGTAAGTTTTGGTCACCAAACTTTTGTTCTGGTAAATTATTAATGATTTCAAGAAGTTTGAAACTCAATACAGATGAGAAGTTACTCTAGAAATGGAAATGGTAAAAGAGAAAAGTAGATGGTGCAACTGATAAAAAAGGATTAATTATGTCTAACATATCAACTTTGGTTTATTTTGTTTTCTTCATTCAAAATTTACTAAATTTGATAGAAAAATAAATTACTCAAATTCATACAAAAGAAAAATGTGTAGAGAATTAATAATGACATTCAGAATGTAAACAATAATCTCTCTCTCTCTCTCTCTCTCTCTCTCTCTCTCTCTCTCTCTCTCTCTCTCTCTCTCTCTCTCTCTCTCTCTAACTGACAGTTAAACACCTAAGATTTTAATGAAATGAGTAAGTGTTGCTTATTCTCCTCTGAGGACAGAACGAAAAAACAGCTGATTTAACTTTTGTCGTAGGAGAGTAAACAACTGCCGTCCATGCGGACGGAAAAGTAAACCAAAGCCTGGGTGGGGATTACAATGGCACTGATGAGAGTTATTTCTTCTTCTTCTTCTTCCAAAAAACAGAAGAGGTTGTTCGTTTTATTTGGTATTTATTCAATAAGCGAAGTTCACTATTGGCTGTCATCTTGTTATAGCCTTATCTCATCTTTGGTCCAACTGAATCAACCCTTTTGACCTGTTTGCCTTCGAGGTCAAACACAGATGCAAATGACTCTGGGAAAAAGAGGTCAAAGGTCAGGTTTCTCTCAATGATTACACTTGCTTCTAATCCCAAACAGTGCCTTTTCAAAACGGGTCAGACGAAACTTTCGATGTTTTTGTTAGTTTTCTTTTATTTTTTGTGTCACCAAGAAAAATGGGCGCTTCTGTGGAGAGTTGACATGAAAGCACGAAAAGCAGGATATTATAGCTGCAATTACTGCCTGAAGGTGTGGTTTTCTCAGACAGTGCCAAGCTAAAAGTATTCTATAGGAATTCACAGTTTGCAGATAGACTTAGTAGTAAAATGGCTTCTTTAACACAGGGTAGGGGTCGTGCACAATCCATCACTCCTCTCCAATAATAAAATGATCAACATCGAGTGTTTCGTGATAAGATGCTAATATATACAGAGACAAAATAAAATTACAACATTAAGAAGTAGAAAAAGAAAATTGTAGTCGATTTCAAACATTCGGTTATTGATCCACAGAGCTGTTAATGAAATCTAATTAGTTGGAGTTAAGAAGAAGGCTGTGGGTTTCTCAATCTCAACACTGAGGACAAAAAAAAGATATCTGATGGCTTGACTCTTTTGGCATTACTTGTCACCATCAGGTGCCTATAATGAAGAGAATATAAACACACACATACAGAAAAATAGAAAGGGAGAGACTAACTTCCTCTGGGACCTAATATTGTTTCTTTTTCTTAGAAGCCCCAAATGAAAAGCTGTGTATCTGATGTAAACTTCCAAATATATTGTTTACTCTTGACGGTAACACTCGAAGCTGGGGATGACTTGTGAACACAAAATGCTCTGAGAGAGAGAGAGAGAGAGAGGAGAGAGAGAGAGAGAGAGAGAGAGAGAGAGAGAGAGAGAGAGAGAGAGAGAGATTAATTTAAATTTGATTGTAGATATAGTATTTGTAACTAGATACAAGAATAAGATTGGCATCAACACAATCTACTCTTCAAGATGATATTCATCACTCGAATTTTTTATCTAATAATTCATTTAAAAAAAAGCTAATCGTAACAGAAAATACAAACAGAGATCTTTGGTATTTCTCAAATTAATTGGTATATCAGAAACTCTTGATGCGAGAATAAATTTAATTACAAGTTTGGAATTAAATGTTTTGGAGCGTTGGGGGATTTCGTCTTAACATCAAAGGGAAAATCCTTCCCAGATAAACCAACGTTTGGGAAATAGTTCACGAAATTCATCAAGACATTCAACTGATAAGGATACGAGAATCTGAGATAAGAAGGGCAGAGTTAGAATAAGGTAGTGTGGAGCAATGTCGCTGTTTCGTTCTAAGAGAGAGAGGCGAGGTGAGTGTAACTGAGTTTATTCAATAAAACAACGAGCTTTTATACAAATAGTAACGAGCAAGAACGGACACAAAATTAAAACATTACAATGCATGCGATAGCAATCTTAACCGGTTTATATTATCAGTGTGGGGAAGCGAGAGATAAAAATAGCAATATCGTTACTGTGAGGTACAATGTAAACCGGATAAGAAACATTCTATTTTTTTTCTTTACTGAGAAGATACATTTCCAGAATGTTGGACATTGAGATGAAAGAAGGTACTTTTTTTTCTCTCTCTCTCTCTCTCTCTCTCTCTCTCTCTCTCTCTCTCTCTCTCTCTCTCTTCCTCTCTCTCTCTGAAGTGGTTGGCAATGCATAACCAAGACTACCCTTGTGGGTGATCCCTAAAAAACAGAACCCTTTCTGATCATCCTGAGCCAGAAACCACCATTTGATGGGAAAAAAGGTGATGATGAAGAAGGATAGTTTTGGTCCGTGTCTCTGCTGACCAGAAGAGGCGAGAGCATGACGTGCAGAGGACATTACTCCTAGCAGAAGGAAGATTGATGTTTTTTATGAAGAGAGGAGTGGTCCCATCCTCCTTAAAAGGAGGGTGAGAGTGGGTGTGGCCTTTGAGGGAGTTGTGGAGAGATGCAAAGAAGAAAATACAAATAAGGATGATTCAGGACACCATTTCCCTACTTAATATTTGTGATGAAAGAAGCGCCCTTAATATTATCTGACCGGCCAGGAATCGAACCTTGGTCCAGGATACTTGTATGACAGTGACCGTACCATTTAGCCACGAAGAAAGATAAAGTCAATGACAATTCTTCTGTACATATACCTGTCTGATCATCATTTTGTGGAGAGAGAGAGGAAGAAGATTTGAAGACTCCTCAGGATTCCAGAAGCATCTTCCTCATAAGGAAGGGTTGTTAGCTGTTGTAGATTGCCTTGCCTTTCCTGCCATGCCCTTTCGATTGTGCACCACATAAAATAAGAGAGTTATTTTATCTGGTATTTAATCAGTAAGTGGGAGTGGTTGTTCGTTTCAACCGGTATTTATTCAGTTAGTGGAAATGTTGGCTTATTTTAGACAGTATTTATTCAGTAAAAGTAAGCGGTTGCTCGTTTTAGCCGATGTTTATTCAGTTGCAGAAGAGGTTGTTTGTTTAGCGGTATTCATTCAGTTAGTGGAAGTGGTTGTTCGTTTTAGTCCTTCAGAAAGCGGAAGTGGTTGTTCGTTTTAACCAGTATTTATTCACTAAATGAAGTGATCATGTTGTGGAGGCTGTCTTTTAGTGTCTAGTTGGGGGGGGGGGGGGTATGATAGAGATGGACAGCTAAGGAAAACTTATGACAGGTGTGATACAGGCTGAAGATGGCATAGGGAAGGCTAAGACAGATTTCGAAAGGCCAAAGACATGAAGTTGAAATGGGGTTTAAAGGTTAAAGACAGTCTCACCACTTCCTCAAAATCCCATCCTCAGTAAGCAGAAGTTCTTGTTCATTTCAGCTGGTAATCATTTATTAAGCGGAAAGTGGCTTTTCATTTTAACCTGTATCTATTCGCTATGCCGAAGTGGTTGCTCGATTTAGCCGGTATTTATTCAGTAAGCAGAAGTGTGGTGGTGGATGTCGACTCATTTACACTGATATCTCGTCTTTGGTCCAACTGAAACCCTTTCTACCTGTTTGCCTTCGAGGTTCAAACGAGGATGCAAACGCAGCTTGGAAAATGGGTCAAAGGTTAATACTTCTATGTTAAAGAATTGGAAAGTAAACTGAAATGGAGATTGGTTAATTATTTAGAAATTATCGAAGGTTATTTCAAAAGATGGCTGGTTGTATTGTAAAAGCCAGAAATCCCAATGAAATGCATCCTGAGTCTTTACCTAAAATCCCCAGAAATCCTCCACTGTTGATCCACCATTAAACTTTTTCAATCCCTCTCCACAACACCTCCCTTGCCTCTTTTCTGACTATATGTCCCCTCTCTTTTATCTATTTCCTCTAGTTCTGTCCATTCCAAAAATCCAAATAACTTTATCGTATGATATGATCTCTTGTTAGCTTACAGTGGTCCCAATATCGTAAATCAAGGTGGTAATTATTAAGTTTGGGCCACGATACTTTTATTCTACTAAATTATGAAAGATTTGAGATGTAGGAACTGGAAAAGTTAATTATACAGTAAACTTTGGTTTTATTTTGTTTCTTCACTGAAAGTTAAAGTCGTCAAGTTTTTAAAAGAGAAAGATGATATTTTATGACCATGTAAGAATTGATAATGATATTAAAACGGTAAACAATTCTCTCTCTCTCTCTCTCTCTCTCTCTCTCTCTCTCTCTCAGGCAATCAAGCAACTAGAATGGAAAATGAGTAAGTTCTACTTCTTCTCCTTTGAAGGCAAAGAATCCTCGCCCATTGAAATATTCAGAGAAAATCCATAGTTTTGATTACGTTTAACCTTTCTCATGATAGTAAATAGTTGGTTTAAGATTTCCCCCATCTTATGTGGAACACGGGCACTAACAATAGTAAACAATTACCGTCCCTGAGGACGGCAAAGTAAACTGAGATCTGGTTAGGAGCAGGGATTACATTAGTACCTGAGAGCGTTATCTCTCCTTCTTGTGTCCAAAGCGTATTTATTCAGTAAGTGAAGTTTGAAGTTTGCTGGCGGGCTGTCGACTCGTGATAGCCTTATCACGTTTTTGGGTCCAACTGAATCAACCCTTTCGACCTGTTTGCCTTTGAGGTCAAACACTGAGGCAAATGCTTCTGGGAAAATAGGTCAAAGGTTGTGTTTCTCTCAATGGTCATATTTGCCTGTTATCAGAGCGTTTCGTTTATGATCTTGTTTATGTTTGAGTCACTGGAAGTTGTTGCTTTTGTGGAGTTTTGAGTGTATGATTCTGAAAGCACCAAAGAGGGTTTGTTTATTCAAAGATATAAATAGCTATGATTATTGCCTGAAGATGTCGTGTTTTCAGACAGGACAAAGCTCAAAGTATTTTATAGGTATTAAAAGTATGGGAGACTTGTAATTAGTAAGTAAAATATCTTATTTAACAGATGGAACGGGTCGTACATGACCCACCATACCTATCTAAGGGTGAAATTATTAACAGATACAACCTAATACATAGGAAGTCCAAATCAAATTGAAAGATTGGAAAAACAATGTGGTCAATTTCAAACATTCCCTAATTAGCCCCCTGACTTGTGAATGGACACCAATCTGATGGAGTCAAGAAGAAGGGTGTGGGGCTCTCAACCTCATCCATGAGCACAGAAAAAAAAATATATGATGGTATGGCTCTTATGACGCTGCTTCCCTTCATCAAGGGGATGTAGTATATGGAAAAACGTATGAATTTGCACACACATAAACACACACACACATACACACACAAACACACACACACACGCACACACACACACACACATATATATATATATATATATATACTTTTATCTTGAAGTCCCAATGAAAATGTTAGATAAAAATTGTGTCTCGTCCAAATAATTTTTTTTCCTCTTGACGCTAACACCTGAAGATGGGATGCGTTGGGAAAGACAAAATGCTCTTCGAGGGTAAAGGAAGAAGAGAGAGAGAGAGAGAGAGAGAGAGAGAGAGAGAGTTGGGGCAAATCTTTCACTATTGATGTCACCTCTATAAATTTTAGTAACAACTTATTAAACCTTTTCTTAATGAAATTGAATTTATCTTAATACAACAATATATAGAAGTTAGTTTAGCATCTCTCTCTCTCTCTCTCTCTCTCTCTCTCTCTCTATATATATATATATATATATATACATATATACACACACACACACACACATATGTATATATATATATATATATATACTGTATATATATAAGCTATATA
>NC_090749.1:98896532-98899032 GCF_036898095.1 Palaemon carinicauda | reverse complement strand
AATAATTCTTTCGCCAGGGAAAAATTTTTCTTAAGAATCCAGTCTTTGTCAGGTGGAAAACTCTGACATTTTCTTCTTCACAGAAAAACTCTAAAAATCGAAAAGAAAAAACAACAATATTTCAAAGTGAGAGATTTTCCTGCTGCTTCTGGTTCCGTGCTAAAAGGGCGTCGTCGTCTTCCTTCTTCTGAAGAAGGACTCCTCAATAACTTCTGAGGAAGAAGAAGAAGAAGAAGAGAAATGTCAAGAGACGTTTTAAAACGAGAGCCGTCACAAGGATTCCATCTTCTTCTCTTCTTCTTCTTCTTGTCTTACAGAGTAAATATTTCAATCCCACAAAGTTTGTTTTTCATTTTTTCTTATAAGCTTGTTTCGAAAATGGATTTATTCAAAGCGTTTTTTGGTAAAAAGTTTTTTATGGGTAAGGACTAAATTCCTTTCTAATCTATCTATCTATCTCTCTATCTTCTTTATCTATCTCCTATATCTATCGATCTATCTTCAAAGGAAGTACAAGACAAAAAGCTAAAAACTTCAAGAGACCAACAGAAGTTAGCCAGAATCCCACAATTCAACTCTCTTCGTAAACTAACTTATGAATATGTGATTCTTACAGTCCAATTTCATCACTGTTACCTGCTTACAAAAGAAAAGTTATTCCACGAACTCATTCGTTTGGAACCTTTCCTTCATCTAGCCCATGACATCCACACCCTGGTCAGCTATTCATTCGCAAACTACCAGCTGTAATTTTTTCTGAACTTGTAGTGGATATCAAGAAGAGAAAATTTACATTTAATTATAATGGGGCATTTTTTGAAGAGGTTGGAGAGTCATATATATAGAATTGATTTTATTCTAATAAACATATACTCAATTAAGAACTAATATCTAATTTTTTGCTTACCCAAAAAGGTAGCATATTTCAGTCAGTGGTTTTCAAGTCAGGTTCTTGTGAGTTCGTTTGTTTGTTTGTTTTATCTATTTGTTACCAATAGGTAAGTAGGTTGGCCCATGACACAGCCAGAGAGTTGCTCTGGGTCCTTTGACTGGCCAGACAGTACTACATTGGAGCCTTCTCTTTGGTTACGGTTCATTTCTTTTGCATACATATACACGGAATAGTCTGGCCTTTTCTTTACAGATTTTTCTCTGTCCTCATACACCTGACAACACTGAGATTACCAAACAATTCTCCTTTGCTCAAGAGTATAAATACTGCACTGTAATTGTTCAGTGGCTACTTTCCTCTTGGTAAGGGTGAGAAGAGACTCTTTAGCTATGGTAAGCAGCTCTTCTAGGAGAAGGATACTCCATAATCAAACCCATTGTTCTCTAATCTTGTGTAGTTCCATAGCCTCTGTACCATGGTCCTTCCATTGTCTTGGGTTATTGTTCTCTTGCTTGAGGGTACACTTGGGCACGCTATTCTATCTTATTTCTCTTCCTCTTGCTTTATAATGTTTTTTATAGCTTATATATGAAAGAATTATTTTAATTTTATTGCTGTTCTTGAAATATTTATGTTTTCATTAATAAGAATTCTTATAGCTTATTTATTTCCTTATTCCCTTTCCTCAGTGGGCTACTTTTTCTTTGTTGGAACCCTTGGGCATATAGCATCTTGATTTTCCAACTACGGTTATAGCTTAGCAAGTAAAAAAAAAAAAAAAAAATAATAATAATAATAATAATAAATCTTATGCAGCAGTTTTAAGATGGAATAAAATCTATTAAACTTTACAGGGATCATCATCACATTTTCATGCTTTGATGGTTTGGAAATAATGAAATGGAAATCTCACTGACATGTTTATATCTAATTTTGCAATATATCGATGAAAAGTATTTATAAACAACCACAGTAATTAATAGTGAACGCATGACACGGCTCAAGTCTCCTAATTACGAATTCACATCACAGGAACCAGCCCAGTCCTCTGTCTACACATTTAAATGATTTAATGTTCTTTTAGGAAAGTAGAATATTCGGTGAGACTCAATAATTGGGATATATAATCTTCATTTAATCCTTTGTTTTTCACAATAAACAAATTCTATTGAACGAAGAATTAAGAAAAATCTTATAGGTTTCGTTCATCTCTTGATTTGCATAACGTATCGGATGGGATCGTCTCCACTATCAGCATTTAATGAGAACTCTGGTGTTTTGATGTCGAATCCCGACTTCTCCTTCAGAGAGAGAGAGAGAGAGAGAGAGAGAGAGAGAGAGAGAGATGGGTCTACAGAACCCTATGAGACAATAATGATTAAATTTTGTCTAGTGTTGACAGATCGAACGCTTTTTCAGAATCTCCCATGGGGTGTAGCCCGGAAGGGGGGGGGGGGTCCCTCTAAATTCTAGTTCCATATACTGCTTCGTATTTCCTTCTTTCCAAGTTTACTTGAATTGATTTTTCAAGATTTTGGGAATTTATTTTCATTGTGAGATATTTACAAATACTGGACTGACGTTGATTGATTATCATTTATAAGTAAG
>NC_090749.1:98872522-98896032 GCF_036898095.1 Palaemon carinicauda | reverse complement strand
AATATCAATATTGATACTAATATGTATCGTAATAAGTGAAAGCACAAAAATGACCGCCATTAGTGGAAGCACCTTCCGATTTAATTCATGTGAGGTGTTTGCACTGACTTAGTGAAGAGGCGCTGGGTTCCTCTCCTACAGGGAAAGGGGCGCTTTTTACAACGTTGGGATGGAGGTTCGTCTCTTACGAGAAGGACTCTTGATTAATGTTTTCATTGAAGTAAGTCTCTTCAGGCTTTTCCCAACCCTGCAAACTCCCTCAATGACAGAGTATAGGCTATTGAAATACACGAAATTCAATTATTAACAAAGAAAAGTCTTTTCCTCGAATTCTGGTCAGATTCTATCGGAGGGAAATTTTTCTTTAATCCTAGTAAGTACCTTTTTGTCATAGTGGCACGCTGTAAGCATTACTGAGGTCCTTTACTCCACTAAATAGCCTTCCTTTATTCCCTCACCCTGCCCTTCTCTCTTAACTCTTACTTTATAGTAAATTACAACACATGAGCAAATGACCTAAATTCTATGACACCTCTAAACCCTTCTACGAAGGAAACTTTTAAGTTGGTGCTGAATAGCCTCCTTGAGCTCAACACCTGGCCCTGTGTTTCGAATCCTCTTTCAAATGCATCAATCGACCCAAGATCGTCATTGTCGATTCCAATGCTCAGATTAATCGACGGTCTCTCAATTTCCTGTCGACAGATCTAAAGAGGAATCCAGTCAAGGAATTTGCATAACTAATCACTTTCCTCTGTGTTCCTCTCTTCATGGAAGGTATCAGACCCATCTGCAATGATCAGTGATTTCCTTGTTTACTTAAGGAAGAAAAATACAAATCATGTTCTCTCTGACAAGAGGGAAATAAAGCCAATGTTTTGATAAGAACTGAAAAGTGTCCAGAGATTGATTCTAATTGGAAAGGGAGGGTTGTATGAGTGTGTATTTGTTTATCTATATTCAATTGAGATGATGTATAAACAATTGAGTCTTTCATCCGAGGTCATGTAGTGAATTGTACATTCATTCAGTAGAAAATATTTTGGAAAGTCAAAACCAAATATATTTACATTGAATCTTCTCTATGAAATAAAATGTATTGAGACAATTGTTAAGACTGAAGTGGTCAAGGTATTTTGGTCTTTCTTCTATCCCAAAATAAGGAATCATCTATGTATGGTAGCTGATATGCAAGAGGGTAATGGAAGAGAGAGAGAGAGAGAGAGAGAGAGAGGAGAGAGAGAGAGAGTGAGAGAGGAGAGAGAGAGAGAGAGAGAGATAAATGTTCCCACCTTAGCATAATGTGTCTGATGAGACACTTCCTGTTGCTTTCTCTTCACGAGGTTCTGTAGTAATTAAGAGGAGAGACGTTCTAAAGGCAACATCAACATTGCTCGGGTTTATCTCCGACGAATTCTCAATGATGCTTCAGCTACAAAACATTAACCCTCACCCTCCCTCTCCCACTCCTTCTCCCTCACTCCCTCTCAATTCCTTCTTAACATTCTCATTTGTACCACAATTTCTTCAAAATGACATTATCGGTCGTGCTAAAAGAGGCTCTGTCGACATCAAGTAGAATTTAGCTCTGGATCACAATACACAAATGAGTTACACAATGAAGATAGATGACATTTGAAATAAGGTTATTTCTATGGGACTTTAACTTCATATATAAACGTCTATGGTTGTGATACCATAGAGGGACGAGATTTCAAAGTTACTTCAGCATTTAGGGAAAGGATAAAGGTTGGAGGATTTGAAGATTAGATGAAGTGTAGGAGGTTTCCTAAAGAAGATATGATAATGAGGAAAGGTAAAAAGGAGGTGTCAGGGTGAGATTGGGTGGAAATTATTCATAGGAGAAATAGAACGAGATGATGAGTTCGACAGGGCATGTGATCATTCGCTCACCAACAGGATTATTGAAGTAGGTGAATAATAGAGAGAGTATTTATTAACATTTGCCATGGGATATCAACTGTCCCTTATTTCATACTGCTTAACGTAAACTTAATCCCAGTTAGCCCACGACTTCCAATGTTCCATTCATACAACCTTTACTCTCTGGGTGCCAGGATGGTGATGGTAACTATCCTCTTTCCAAGATACCAGAATTCGTGAATGACGTCTGTAATTCTGGTAACTTTGACTCACTAAAATTACCTTTTAAATGACTTTATGAATTAGTTTAAGGTCGTCAGAACCATGATTGACCTTCCCTACCCTCTCAGGCCTTGCCCCGTGACCTCCCTCCCTCCTTCTTACCTCTCATCCCATTGGATATTGACCCTTCTGGGCATCACCGTTCTCCCAGTCTCTAAAGCAAACAGGACCCATAAAGGGTAAACAAAAACAGAAGCGAGTAAACAAAGATTCTCCATCCAAAAAGTAGTGAATCAAAGAGAGATGACAAAAGGGTTCTTCTGAGGTTTAAACGTCGTTTTCCAGACTAGGAAACAAGAAGAAGAAGAATTGTTTTGACTTTTGAACTTGAGAGAGTAGTATTCTCTCTCTCTCTCTCTCTCTCTCCTCTCTCTCTCTCTCTCTCTCTCTCTCTCTCTCTCTCCTCTCTCTCTCTCTCTCATTTTCCTTTCATTGCCCTATTCATTCCCTCTCATTTCAAAAGAAATGAAAAGAAGAAAGATTCGCATGTGTCTTTCACCTGACTCATTCCAAGATCTCATTCACACTCGGCTCCCAATCCCAATTGCTTTTCTCTGCCAGTTCCTGATTGGCACTTCCGGTCAGCCCCTGTGTCTTTGGGGATTGGATCTAATCCAGAGATCATTCTTCCAATCGTTGATTAGACTTGATTTCCAGGATTAGGTTTTCATTCAGAGATTAACTTTTATTCACAGAATGAATCTTATTCCGGAGATTTGGCTCCAATTCAGAGATCTTTTTTTTCATTCAGATCTTTATTCTTAATTAACTTGGTTTTATTGTATCTCTGCTTCAATCAACACAGCGGGAGTCAAAATGAATTATTTTGATAAGGAACAAATAAATAGTTCTTATTCTTTCTTTTCAAGTAAACAAGGTTTTACTAACTTCTAAAAACTCAAGAACCAATAAATGATACTCAATCAATGCCAGTCCAATATTTGTCATGAAATGTAAATATGACCTCAAAAATGAAAAAATTCCCAAATCTTCAAAAACAAATTTAAGTAAATTTTAAAAAATGGAAATATGAAGCAGTAAAACGGAACTAGCCTTTCCCGAGACACTTCATCCCCCCCCCCCCCCTCACCTAGGAGGATTCTGTAAACATAGAAACCCCAAAGGCTGTATTAATGTTGATTCTGGAGACGATCTCATCAATACCTTATGCAAGTGAAGAGATGAGCGAAACCTATAAGATTTTTCTTAATTCTTCCTCAAAAAGGATTTGTTTAATTATTCCAAAACAAAGGAAGGATTAAAATGGAGATTATATACCTGAATTATTGAGTGACGAGGAATATTCTAATTTCCTGAAAGAACATGATATCATTAAATGTGTAGACAGAGACTGGGCTGGTTCCTGTTGATGTGAATTGGTAATTACGAGACTTGAGCCATGTCATGCGTTCAGTATTAATTACTATGGTTGTTTTAATTACTTTTCATCGATATATTGCCAAATTAGATAAAGAAATGACAGGGAGACTTTCATTTCATTATTTCCAAACATCAAAGCATGAAAATGTGATGAGTGATACTTATAAGTTTCGATAGCTTTTTTTTATCTAAACACTGCTGCAACAAATAAGTAACACACACACGAGCCAACCAGTGATTGAAATATTCTAACTTTATAGATAAATAAAAACTATATTTTAGTTCTTAATTGAGAACATGTTTATGAGAATAAATCAGTTCTACTCAAATAATCCCCATATACTTAAATATATATTCTTCAGCTGTCTCTTCTTGATATCCAATACAAGTTCAGAAGAATATAGCTGATAGTTTTCGAATGAATGGCTGACCAGGGTGTGCAAGTTACAGCTAGATGAGGGAAGGGTTCCAAACAAATAGGTTTGAGGAACAACTCTCCCTTTTATAAGCATGTGACAGTGATGAAATCGACTGTAAGAATCACATATTCATAAATTAGTTTCGAACAAAGTTGAATGGTGGGATTCTGGCTAACCTCTGTTGGTGTCTTAATTTCTTTGTAACTCAGGATTCATAATCATCATTTACCAAGAGGAATGACTGTGGCTCCTCAGTGAAGTTTTTAGCGTCTTTTCTTGTACTTTCTTTGAATATAGATAGATAGATAAATAAATAAAGAAACAGATAGATAGAGAGATAGATAGATAGATAGAGACAGATAGAGATATAGATAGAGTAGATAGATAGAGAGATAGATAGATAGAAAAGGAATTTCATCCTTCTCCATATAATCTTCTTAACAAAAAGGCTTCGAGTAAATCCATTTTCGAAAAAAGCCTGAAAGGAAAACGGAAAACGAACTTTGTAGAGTGAAATATTTACTCTTTACTACAAGAAGAAGAAGAAAAAGAAGATGGAATCCTCCTTATGACGGCTCTCGTTTTAAAACGTCCTCTTGACATTCTTCTTCTTCTTCTTCTTCTTCTTCCTCAGAAGTTATTGAGGAGTTCCTTCTTCAGAGGAAAGGAAGGTGACGACGCCCTTTTAGCACGGAACGAGAAGCAGCAGGAAAATCTCTCCCTTCGAAATATTGTTGTTTTTTCTTTTCGCTTTTTAGAGTTTTTCTTTGAAGAAGAAAATGTCAGAGTTTTCTATCAGACAAAGACTGGGTTCTAAAGAAAATTTTCCCTGGCGAAAGAATTAATGGCAACTTATTCCTATTTATTTGAACGTTTATTTCTTTCCGACATTTATAGGTGATGGTGGGAGATTTTGTTTGCAAAGACCGAATGCAAATCACAATTATTTGTATCGACAAACACAGGAGGAATCGAAGTGTATTATTATAATAAAGAAATACTATCAATGAGTTTTATTCATAAACAAAATGTGTACTTTTTCGAAATAATGATATTGAGCATTTTTATTAACGAACTATAATGATTATTTTTTTAGTAGAGGTATATTGAATATTTGACTCACTAACTTATAAATGATAATTATCAATGTCAATGTCAGCCTAAACATGTAGTAAATAACTTGTATGCTTTTGGTGTCATAATGAGAAGGAAATATTTAGGGAATTTATTAATATAAGAATATGAACGTAAATACGATTACGAAAATCAATCTCTGAATAAAATTGCACAAAAGAAATACCAAAAGTATATTAAGATGACTGGATTTCCCTCCAGCCCCATTCCCAAAGATAACCCCGGGTTCGATCCCTTTAAGCACCTCAGGTTCTGACCTTTGGCATCGAAATACCAAAGGTTTTATTTATGTTAATTCTGGAGACGATCTCATCAATACGTTGTTGTGGATATCAATAGACGAGTGAAATCTATTGAGATTTTCCTTAATTTTCATTAATTTTCTTTAATTTTCCTTAATTTAACGTTCAGAAAGGATTTGTTCGATAAGAAAAAACAATTGAAGAATTGTGATGAATTTTGTAATACATTTAATATTAATAACATTTATATCAAGGATGTTCTTTTTTCTTTTTTAGATTCCTAGATGATATTTTTCATTCTTAAACATTAATTTCTATTACTGGAAAAGCACTGTCAACACCTTACATGCGGTGCACTGTAGGCACTACGTATTTGTCTTAGCAAAGAACCTCCAAAACATAGCTGCACCCACTTTTGTCCTTTCTACCCTCTCTCGTTCCCTCTCCCTAACTCTCATATTTCATATATGTATGCTGTACATACATAAAGACACATATATACATACATTCATATATATATATATATATATATATATATATATATATATATACATATATATATATATATATATATATATTATATATATGCATGTATGTATATATGTGTGTATACATATATATATATATATATATATATATATATATATATATATATATATATATGTGTGTGTGTGTGTGTGTGTGTGTGTGTGTGTTTGTGCGTATTATTATAATAATAATAATAATAATAATTATTATTATTATTATTATTATTATTATTATTATTATTATTATTATTATTAGCTAAGTTAAACCCTAGTTGGAAAGCAGGATACTATAATACCAAGGTGTCCAATATGGAAAATTAGCTACGTAAGGAAAGGAAATAAGGAAATGAATGAAACTACAAGAGAAGTAATAGAACATTAAAATAAAAATATTTTAAGAGCAGTAACAACATTAAAACAAGATCTTTTATATATATACTATAAAAATTCAAAATACAAGAGGAAGAAGAATAAGATAAAATAGTGAGCCCGAACATACCCCCAAGCAGGAGAACTCTAATCCAAGAGAGTGGATAACCATGGTACAGAGGCTATGGCACTACCCAAGACTGGAGAACAATTGTTTGATTTAGGAGTGTCTTTCTCCTAGAAGAGCTGCTTACCATAGCTAAAGAGTCTCTTCTACCCTTAACAAGAGAAAAGTGGACACTGAACAATTAGATTACAGTACTTAACCCTTTGAGAGAAAAAAAATTGTACGGTAATCTCGATGTTGATGGAATAGGCCAGACTATTCGGTGTGTGTAAAAAAGAAAAAAAAAAGAAGAAGAAGAAGAAGAAGAAGAAATGAGCTGTAACTAGAGAGAGGGGATCAATGTAGTGCTATCTGGCCAGTCAAAAGTGCCAATACCTCTCTAACGTAAGTATCTTAACAGGGGGCTGGTGCCCTGACCAGTCTACTACCTCTTATAGTCTTCCCAAGAGTTTGTCCTTCAGAGTTAGCACTTACTCTTCTATTTTAACTTCTTATCTGATAAAAGCCTTTAATTTGCCTAAGAATTACGGTGATAATACAGAGAGAGAGAGAGAGAGAGAGAGAGAGAGAGAGAGAGAGAGAAATTCCAAATAAAATATAACTTTGATCTCACTCATGGAAAATGGATGTGATTTTGAAGGGTAACTCCGATAAATTTAAAGCTGGGAATGAGTAAAGTACCTTTATAACTCAAGGTCTCTCTCTCTCTCTCTCTCTCTCTCTCTCTCTCTCTCTCTCTCTCTCTCTCTCTCTCAGCAATATAAGCAACGTCTGACCTAGAAGAAAACTATGCAGAGACAGAGAGCGAGGGTTGTGCTAAGGACGCTTCTTCACAGGTGGGGAACAGAAAGAAAAATTTGGGGAATGAGGGTGGGGGAAAAGCTGGAAGGAGAAGGCCTGAAAGGGCATGAAGGGGGGAGTGGAAGGGTTGTTAGGGTTGTGGAGGAAGGGAGGTAGGGGGGATGCAAAAGACACTTCCAAAGCAAACTTTTAGTTTAATCATGAAACCAAAAACCTTTTGGTTCTTTCAACTGTTCAGTTGTGTTTTCAAGAATGTCCTGAGAGAGAGAGAGAGAGAGAGAGAGAGAGAGAGAGAGAGAGAGAGAGAGAGAGAGAGAGAGAGAGATCTGAAGTAAGAGCATATTCATCTTTCAATAGATATTCCTGAACTAGTTTTCAGTAAATAAGGAAATAACAAAATATTGTAAAACAAGTCTTCAACCCTGTTTTCTAAAAGCCATAATTATGTGCATGTCAAAATTAAGTTGAATATAGGAATAACTAAATCAACTGTGATTTTAGAACAAAAGAGAAAATAGCGATGATATACCAAATAAAATTGAGGCAGAGAAACCTCCTCAACCCAAAATATATCTTTAATCCCACAAGAAAATGGATGTGTTTTTTCATCCACTGATTCATCACGTTTTATCTCAGAGAGACGTCATCCTACAACTAGATACATGAGAGGGATTTTTTCTATTCAGCATCGATACCTTTTTCGCTCTAATAGTTATTTTCATTTTGGATTTATTTTTTGTCTACATAGTTTTTATGAACTAACGATGGTTCTTTCATAATACCTTAGACTCTCAATTGAAATTAGCAGCCATTGCCTGGCCTCCCTGGCTCTAGCTTGTGAGGCAAAGGATGGCACCAATGAACATAAATGAATACTGTTCTGTCTCTGAATAATTGTAATAATTTAAACAAGTTGAAGCAGTGATCGGCTTCTGTGTCTGTAACAATACTGAAGATATTGCCTTACTCTTCATTGATATTGTGTTGTCTGTGGACAGAGGCGAGAGAGAGAGAGAGAGAGAGAGATGAGAGAGATGAGAGAGAGAGAGAGAGAGAGAGAGAGAGAGAGAGAGGCAGTGCCTGCTTGGCCCTACAACATTCAACATCAAAGACTCCAACATTCTTTGGACAGAGCCCTTTTGTTCTGGGGTTTCCTTCCGCCCAGGAAAGAGGGATGTGATGAGGAGAGGGAGAAGTAGAAGGAGAGAGGAGAGAGGAAATATGGGTATGTGATAATCAGAAGATATTTTGGATAAGAAAGAAAGAGAAAGGAATAGAGAAAAAAAGAGCATATGTTTGATAAGGTAGACCATTTCGTGATCAAGAAACTAATTAGTTTTCAGAATTCCTGTTTGTTGTTACATTAAATATAAACTAAATACCTTTGAGAGATATATGGAAAGGTTTATTCTTCTTCGAAAGTCAATTCGAGACGCATGGGCATATATTTTTAATTATATGAACACGTTTCCGGAGTATCAATGGTTCTGAATGCAATTAATAATGAAGAGAACTTACACAGATTGGTAAAAAAAAATCTTTCTTTGGCCTCTTTTCCATTAAAGTATTTTAGGACCATTGTTATACATAATCAAAGAACATATAAACCTTAACAGCAGATTAATTAATTTGTAATTGAATGAAAGTCTTAAAGTTGTTGTAACTTCCCCAGAGACAACAACCTGCAAGGATTCTTCCTTGCATCCATAACCTATCCTTCCCTCCTTCCAAAAGCATTAAGGACGAATGCCTCAATAATAGATGTCATTTTCAGGGATGAAATTGAGGAATCTCGACCATCTGAATAATTCATTCCTTCATTTAGTGGCTTTAGTGTTTTCATTACTGTTTCAGACTTGCTTTCATAACGAGGGAAAAGACCTCCAATGTTGGAGACGAGTTCTCGTTTTTTGACATGGAATTAGTACCTGAAGGGGAGGGTCTGGAATACTGTGACAATTAACAAAGGAGATTAGATCACGTTACTTTTGGTCAGGTAAGAATCCATGAAGACATTGTACCTTTTAGTTCCTAAGGCATATCATAGTCATATGGATATCCTGTTCTGAGAGAGAGAGAGAGAGAGAGAGAGAGAGAGAGAGAGAGAGAGAGAGAGAGAGAGAGAGAGATTCCATGACATTGTTGAACGAGCAAGTGTGAGCTTGGTAATTCACTTTAAGAGAAAAACTTTTACCGTTCGATTGTCCAATGCTGTACAGAAATCCCTTGATTGTGGTCGGGAAGTTCGTATGATTGGCCTTGATTTTAGTGCTGCCTTTGACCGTGTTAATCATGAGGCCCTTGTTTTCAAACTGAAACAGTTGGGAGTGAGTGGGTCGTTTCTTAGCATTATTATTGATTTTTTAAGTAATTGATCTCAAAGAGTTGTTGTTGATGGGCACCATAGTGATTATAGGAATGTGATATCCGGTGTTCCACAGGGTAGTGTTCTTGGCCCATTACTTTTCATACTATATAAACATGACATGTGGTTTGGCCTAGAAAACAAGCTTGTTGCATATGCAGATGATGCTACTCTCTTTGCATCAATTCCATCCCCTGAATGTAGATCTAGGGTTGGTGAATCCCTTAATAGAGATTTAGCTAGAATTAGTGCATGGTGCAAATTATGGGTATGAAGTTAAATCCTAACAAAACTCAAAGTATGATTGTAAGTAGGTCAAGGACGGTGGCTCCTCAACATCCGGATCTCAGTATTGATAATGTTTCTTTAAATATGTATGACTCTTTCAAAATTTTAGGTGTGATTCTCGACAGTAAATTTACTTTTGAGAAACATATAAGGTCTGTGTCTTCTTCAATTGCACAAAAAATAGGCTTATTGAGAAAGTCTTTCAAGATTTTCGGTGATCAATCTATTCTGAAGAAGTGTTTTAATTCTTTCATTCTACCTTGTTTTGAGTATTGTTCTCCTGTCTGGTCTTCAGCTGCTGATTCTCATCTTAATTTGTTGGACAGAAACTTACGGTCTATTAAATTTCTTATTCCTGATCTAGATATTAATCTCTGGCACCGTCGTTCAATTAGTTCATTATGCTTGTTGCATAAGATTTTTCATAACTCTGACCATCCTTTACATTCAGATCTCCCTGGACAATTCTATCCTGTTCGTAATACTAGGCAGGCAGTTAATTCTAATAGCCAGGCCTTCTCCATCATGAGGCTCAATACTACGCAGTACTCTAGAAGTTTTATTCCAGCTGTTACTAAGTTGTGGAATGATCTTCCTAATCGGGTGGTTGAATCAGTAGAACTTCAAAAGTTCAAAGTTGGAGCAAATGCTTTTTTGTTGACCAGGCGGACATGAGTCTTTTTATAGTTTATTAATGACATATTTGTTTTTGATGTTGTTAATAGTTTATATATAACCTGTCTGTTTTGACGTTGTTACTTATTTTAGAATGATTTATTGTTAATTTGTTCTCTTCATTTATTCATTTCCTTATTTCCTTTCTTCACTGGGTTATTTTTCCCTGTTGGAGCCCCTGGGCTTATAGCATCTTGCTTTTCCAACTAGGGTTGTAGCTTGGATAGTAATAATAAAAATAATAATAATAATGGAATGATCCAACTGAACATCACAACAGTTTCTTCAGTCCCGCCAATTCCTGTCCACTTTAACAGCATTGGTTCCACTCGTTGTTCCTACGTGATATTATTATGAATAATAATAATAATAATAATAATAATAATAATAATAATAATAATAATAATAATAATAATAAATCGAATCTTCTCAAAATCATAATTTTTATATTATAAATTCCCAAAAGAAAACGTCCAAATGAAGTGAAAATTTACGAGAAGAGAAGTTGGCTATTTTACAAAGTTTCTCAGAATATTCTCTACCTCAGCAAGCTTCCATGTTATTAGTCAATTAAGAGAATAAGACAGTAACAATCTCCCCATAAATTAGGCACTCCTCAGCCCCCAATCCCCAGGTCCCTCTTCTAGTTTTAGTAGCCAAGTTCCCGCATTCCTTGAAGACTATTTCTTCCCGCAAAATAAAATGTTCCTCAAGGCTGGATTCGTTTTGTAAACAAAGGCGGAAGGTGAATGTTTGGTAGATTATGGAACCAACTAAAAAGTTTATCTGAAGTGAGAGAGTGTGTATATGTGCATGTGAACTAAACCTTGGAACGATTTACAATACCAGAATAAGAAAGAGAAGAAGAAAGAGAGGCTCATTTTGGTCGAGAAAACTGCAGAAGTTTGTTGCCCATGGCGAAGAAAGAAATGGAATATGAGGCTATTCTCTTCTTTAACTATTATGCATGAAAAGCATGTGAGCCTTACCTTACCTTATTGCCTTATTTTATGTTTGGGTTCCCCCAGGTCCCTCAGTGTGAGGCACCTCGTATATCCACCAGAGAGTTGCTAATGCATCTTCCGGTGTATTTTGCATCTTCCAGTCTTGGATGGTCTGGGATGCATCTTAGGTATTTATCGAGCTTATTCTTAAACACATCTACGCTCACTCCTGATATGTTTCTTAGATGAGCTGGCAGCACATTAAATATTCGCTGCATTATCGATGCTGGTGCGTAGTGGATTAATGTCCTGTGCGCCTTCCTTAGTTTACCTGGTATATTTTTTGGCACTATTAATCTACCTCGGCTTGCTCTTTCTGAAATTCTTAGCTCCATGAAGTTTTCAGTAATTCCTTCTATTTGCTTCCATGCTTGTATTATCATGTAGCGTTCTCTTCTCCTTTCTAGACTGTATAGTTTTAAAAATTGCAGTCTTTCCCAGCAGTCAAGGTCCTTAACTTCTTCTATTCTAGCAGTATAGGACCTTTGTACACTCTCTATTTGCGCAATATCCTTTTGGTAGTGTGGGTACCATATCACATTGCAGTACTCGAGTGTACTACGTACATAAGTTTTGTAAAGCATAATCATGTGTTCAGCTTTTCTTGTTTTGAAGTGTCTGAATAACATTCCCATTTTTGCTTTACATTTAGCCAACAGTGTTGCTATTTGGTCGTCGCATAACATATTCCTATTTAACATTACACCAAAGTCTTTAATTGCTTCCTTGTTTGTGATTGTCTCGTTATTAGGTCCCTTGTATGCATATACCATTACTTCTCTGTTTCCATAATTTATTGATTTGAATTTATCGGAGCTAAATACCATCCTATTTATCTCCGCCCATTCATATATTTTGTTTAGATCTCTTTGTAGTGAGTTCCTATCTTCATCATTTCAGGAAAAGGGAGAAATAATATTACCATTTTGTTGAAATCTCTCTCTCTCTCTCTCTCTCTCTCTCTCTCTCTCTCTCTCTCTCTCTCTCTCTCTTTACCCTTGAGGAGCATTCTATCTTCCCAACTCATCCCATCTTCAGGAGTTAGCGTCAAGAGGAAAGAATTTATTTGGACGTCTTCAAGAGACAAAACATTATCTAAACATATTTATTGGGACTCCAAGGTAAAAGTATATATACACACACACACACACATATATATATATAAATATATATATATATATATATATATCTGGATGTGTGTATGTGTGTGTAAATCCATGAATTTTTTCATACACTACATCCCCTTGATGAAGGCAAGCAGCCCCAAAAGAGCCATACCATCATATATCATTTTTCTGTGTTCATGGATGAGGTTGAGAGCCCCACACCCTCCTTCTTGGCTCCATCAGATTGGTATCCATTCACAGTTCAGTGGACTAATGAGGAAATTGACCACAATATTTTTTCCAATCTTTTAATTAATTTGGACTAATTATGTATTATGCATCCCTATATATTTTAGCATTTCATTATGATACTACTAGGTGTCAATAATTTCACCCTTAGATAGGTGCGATGGGTCATATACGACCCTCCCGTCTGTTGAATAAGACATTTTACTTACTAATCACAAGTCTCCATAATTTTCAATACTATGGAATTCTTTGACCTTTGCCTGTCTGAAAATATATCTACAGGCAATAATCAGAGCTATTTATATCTTAGAATAAACAAACCCTTTTTGTGCTTTCAGAATCATACACTCAAAGCTCCACAAAAGTGACTCAAACATGAACAAAATCATAAACAAAACGCTCTGATAAGAATTAAATATGACCACTGGGAGAAACACAACCTTTGACCTATTTTCCCAGAAGCGTTTGCATCCGTGTTTGACCTCAGAGGCGAACAGGTCGAAAGGGTTGATTCAGTTTAACCAAAGACGAGATAAGGCTATAACGAGCCAACAACCGCCAGCGAACTTTGAACTTAACTTACTGAATAAATACCAAATAAGATGAACGACCAATTCCGCTTTAGACGCAAGAAGGAGAGATAACGCTCTTAAGTACCATTGCAATTCCTCTCCCCACCCGCGACCAGATCTCAGTTTACTTTGCCGTCCGCAGGGACGTTAATTGTTTACTATTGTTAAAGCCCTTGTTCCAAATAAGATGGGGAAATCTAAAACATACCATTTATCATATCATAAGAAAGTTTAAATGCTGTTTTTCGTTTATTCTCTAAATACTTCAACAGGCGAGGATACTTTGTCCATTACAGGTGTTTGATTACTAATGAGAGAGAGAGAGAGAGAGAGAGAGAGAGAGAGAGAGAGAGAGCTTTACCTTTGAAGAGAATGACTTTTCTGCTTCCCTGACCACAGACAGAAATGATACCAATTCTAGTCATAGCTCTGATACACCTTTCGAACATCTTTATCCATTTGGAAAAAGGGCCTTTGTCTTTGTGCCTCTGCCTCTCCATCCCGATACCTTTGTTTAATTAGTTCTTCCTATTCCTTGACTGCAGTGCTCCCCTTTTAATCACTGTATTACCTCACTTCACTCTTCTTTTGGCAAAGTTTTTCTCTTGGTTTAATTTTGGGACGTTGTTTGGCTCAGGTTTTCTCTGCCTCAATTTCGTTATTTTCTCTTTTTATTCTGTAATATCAGTTGATTTTTATTATCCTTATATTCAATTGAATTTTGACAGTCAGACAAAATAGGTCTTAAGAACAAGATTACATATTTGCTTTTATAATTATTTTTTTTTTCATTTCCTTATTTTCTAAAAACTGCTTCAGAAAAATCTATGGAAAGATAAATATGCTCTTTCTTTAAATATCTCTCTCTCTCTCTCTCTCTCTCTCTCTCTCTCTCTCTCTCTCTCTCTCTGAAGAAATTCCTTCTAAAATCCTGAGGAAACTTTGAAGCCTCCTCTTCCAACACTTCAAATACTATGGACGAAATGTTTGCCAGTATCATCATTCATTACTTAGCTCTTTGCATCCCTCCAACCCCTCCCACAATAACAAACGCTTGCTCTTCCTCCAGCCACTCCCCTTCTCCTACCGGTGGATTGTGAGATGAGAAAAGCATAAAAATTACCATTATTAGTTGAAGCACCTTCCCAGTTAACCCGTGTGAGGTGTTTGCATTGACTTAGTAAAGGGGCGCTGGGTTCCTCTGCTACAGGGAAAGGGGCGTTTGTTTACAACGCTGGGATGGAGGTTCATTTCTTAAGAGAAAGACTTGATTGATGTTTGCATTAAAGTGAGTCACTCTCGGCTTTTCCCAACCCTGCAAACTCCCTCAATGCTAGACTACTGTATATTAAAACAGAGGAGATTCAGTTATGTACATTTTCTCCCTAGTCCATGATAGGGAATATGATAGGCGTTCATTTTAAGCAAAAAGAGAAAATATATAAAAAAAGAGTAACATTAGACACATTTCATTCCTCTTACATCGAAGCCAAATCCTTTTCCACGACAGAAATTAATTCCAGAAAACTTTCTTAGCAAAGAACAGGATAAAAAAAACCTGAAGCTGAAAACTAATTTCGAGGAGCAAACTTTATTTTGTAGTTTACAAAGGATTAATCTGATAGACTTTTACTTCAAGGCTCTGAACTCATGGGGAATTTTATCCCCTCTTTGTTGCCAAGGTTAAGGGAACACAAGAGGAAGGAGAAAGGGGAGGGGGGGGGGGTAAAGGTGAACAATATTAAAAAAAGATAAAAAAAGGAATGAAATCAAACAGTATTTTTGAAAGACTTTTGTAAAAAATTCAAGCCTAAAAAACTTCAAACAAATGGAATACATTTAGCAAACTTTATTCAATAAATTACTTAGGTGGTCACAAAATTGCATTTATTATCAGTCCTCTTTTTTCTACGATCAATACAGTATCACTTTTCAATGCTTCCTCCAGTGCAAGAGTGATATATAATGATAAGGGTGATAAGGAATTATATTCTCATATATATTCTTCCAAAACTCTATTCAATATGATCCCCACGAATATCTCCTCTCTCTCTCTCTCTCTCTCTCTCTCTCTCTCTCTCTCTGTGTGATCAAACAGATTAGTAGTTTGGTTGTGCATTGCCCCCCACTTTAAGGAGAGAGAGAGAGGAGAGAGAGAGAGAGGAGAGAGAGAGAGAGAAAGAGAGAGAGAGAGAAGAGAGAGAGAATTGTTTATCGTATCAATATCTTTATCAATTCTCCTTACATATTGTCATAAAGTATCCTCTTTTTTTAATAAACTTGAGAACTTCAACTAAATCCAAAGTTGGTGCTTCAGATCTAATCTTTAATCATTTTTCCTTTGCTTAAACCTGAGGACTATAATACATGATTAACTTTTGGAACGGGCAGAACTAGAAGAAATATATATAAATGTGGGGACTGCTATCATCCGAGAAAGCAACGGAGGTGTGGTGGAGAGGGATTGAAAAAGTTTGGTGGTGGATCAACAGTGGAGGATTTATGGGGATTTTAGACATAGACTCAAGAGGGATTTCATTGGGATTTCGGAGAAAGATTTCTAGCTTCTGCAGTACAATCAGCCATCTATAAAAATACCTTAAAGAACTCTGTAGGATTAACAAATCACTATTACACTTCATTTTCCAATTTTTTACTGTAAGAAAATTAACCTTTGACCTATTTTCCCCGCAGCGTTTGCATCCACGTTTGACATTCAAGGCAAACAGGTCGAAAGGGTTTCAATTGGACCAAGCGTGAAAATAGTAAAAAATACCAACAGCTGCCCGTGACCTTCGTTTACTGAATAAATAAATGCTAAAATGAACAACCACTTCAGCTTATTGGATAAATACTGGTTAAAACGAACCACTTCCGCTTACTGAACTAATTAAACAAACAACCACTTCCATTTACCGAATGAATACTGCCTACAACGAATCACTTCGGCTTACTGAATGAATACTGGCTAAAAGAAACAAGCCCTTCCGCTTACTGAATAAATAACAGATAAAATGAAACTACCTGCTAAAACGAATAGCCACTTTTGCTTGCTGGATAAATACCGCGTAAAACAAACAACCACTTCCTCTTACTGAATAAATACGGCTAAAATTAACAACCACTTCTGCTCTCTCTCTCTCTCTCTCATCTCTCCTCTCTCTCTCTCTCTCTCTCTCTCTCTCTTTCTGAAGAAATTCCTTCTAAAATCCTGAGGAAACTTTGAAGCCTCCTCTTCCAACACTTCAAATATTATGGACGAAATGTTTGCCAGAATCATCATTCATTACTTAGCTCTTTGCATCCCTCCCAACCTCTCCCACATTAACACACGCTTGCTTTCCCTCCAGCCACTCCCCTTCCCCTACCGGTGGATTGTAAGATGAGAAAAGCATAAAAATTACCATTATTAGTTGAAGCACCTTCCCAGTTAACCCCGTGTGAGGTGTTTGCATTGACTTAGTAAAGGGGCGCTGGGTTCCTCTGCTACAGGGAAAGGGGCGTTTTGTTTACAACGCTGGGATGGAGGTTCGTCTCTTAAGAGAAGGACTCTTCATTAATGCCTGCATTGAAGTGAGTCTCTCTCTCGGCTTTTCCCAAACCCTGCTAACTCCATCAATGCTAAACTATATTAAAACAGAGGAGATTCAGTTATGCACATTTTCCCCCTAGTCCATGATAGGGTATATGATAGGCGTTCATTTAAGCGAAAAAAGAAAATATATAAAAAAAGAGTAACATTAGACACATTTCATTCCTCTTACATCGAAGCCAAATCCTTTTCCACGACAAATTAATTCCAGAAAACTTTCTAAGCAAAGAACAGGATGAAAAAAAAAAAAAAACTGAAGCTGAAAACTAATCTCAAGGAGAAAACTTTATGTTGTAGTTTACAAAGATTAATCTGAAAGACTTTTACTTCAAGGCGGCGTCTGAACTCATGGGGAATTTGATCCCCTCTTTGTTGCCAAGGTTAAGGGAACACAAGAGGAAGGAGAAAGGGGGAGGGGGGGGGGGTAAAGGTGAACGATATAAAAGAAAAGGATAAAAAAAAGGAATGAAATCAAACAGTATTTTTGAAAGACTTTTGTAAACAATTCAAGCCTAAAAAACTTTAAACAAATGGAATACATTTAGGAAACTTTATTCTATAAATTACTTAGGTGGTCACAAAATTGCATTTATTATCAGTCTACTTTTTTCTATGATCAATACAGCATCACTTTTCAATGCTTCCTCCAGTGCAAGAGTGATATATAATGATAAGGATGATAAGGAATTATATTCTCATATATATTCTTCCAAAACTCTATTCAATATGATCCCCACGAATCTCTCTCTCACTCTCTCTCTATCTCTCTCTCTCTCTCTCTCTCTCTCTCTCTCTCTCTCTCTCTCTGTGATCAAACAGATTAGTAGTTTGGTTGTGCATTGTCACCACTTTAAGGAGAGAGAGAGAGAGAGAGAGAGAGAGAGAGAGAGAGAGACAGACAGAGAGAGAGAGAGAGAGAGAGAGAGAGAGAGAGAATTGTTTATCGTTTCAATATCTTTATCAATTTTCCTTACATATTGTCATAAAGTATCCTCTTTTTTCAATAAACTGAAGGACTTCAACTAAATCCAAAGTTGGTGCTTCAGACTATAATACATAATTAACTTTTGGAACGGGCAGGACTAGAAGAAATATATGTAAAACTGGGGACTGCCATCATCCGAGAAAGCCAACGGAGGTGTGGTGGAGAGGGATTGAGAAAGTTTGGTGGTGGATCAACAGTGGAGGATTTATGGGGATTTTAGACAAAGACTCAAGAGGGATTTCATTGGGATTTCGGAGAAAGATTTCTAGCTTCTACAGTACAATCAGCTATCTTTAGAAATACCTTAAAAAACTCTGTAGGATTAGGATTAACAAAACACTATTACACCTTCACTTTCCAATTTTTTACTGTTGAAAAATTAACCTTTGACCTATTTTCCCAGCAGCGTTTGCATCCCCGTTTGACTTCGAAGGCAAACAGATCGAAAGGGTTTCAATTGGACCAAGCCGTGAAAATAGTAAAAAATACCAACAGCTGCCCGTGACGTTCGTTTACTGAATAAATAAATGCTAAAATGAACAACCACTTCTGCTTATTGAATAAATACTGGTTAAAACGAACCACTTCCGCTTACTGAAATAAGTAAAACAAACAACCACTTCCGTTTACTGAATGAATACTGGCTACGACGAATCACTTTGGCTTACTGAATGAAGACTGGCTAAAAGAAACAAGTACTTCCGCTTACTGAATAAATAACAGATAAAATTAAACTACCGGCTAAAACGAATAGCTACTTTTGCCTGCTGGATAAATACCGCGTAAAACTAACAACCACTTCCGCTTACTGAATAAATACCGGCTAAAATGAACAACCACTTCTGCTCACTAAATGAATACCCGCCAAACCGAACAACCAGTTCCACTTACTGATAAAATACTGGCCAAAACAAACAACTGCTTTCCGCTTAGTGTGTAGATACCGGCTAAAACGAGCAACCACTTCAACTTACTGAATAAATACTGGCCAAAACAAACAAGCACTTCTGCTTACTGAATGAATACTGGCTAAAGCGAACAAGCACTTCCGCTTACTGAATAAATACCAGCTAAAACGAGCAACCACTTCCGCTTACTGAATAAGTACTGGCCAAAACAAACAAGCACTTCTGCTTACTGAATGAATACTGGCTAAAGCGAACAAGCACTTCCGCTTACTGAATAAATACCAGCTAAAACGAACAACCACTTCCGCTTACTGAATAAGTACTGGCCAAAACAAACAAGCACTTCTGCTTACTGAATGAATACTGGCTAAAGCGAACAAGCACTTCCGCTTACTGACAAACAACTGCTTCCGCTTAGTGCATAAATATCGGGTAAAACGAGCAACCACTTCCACTTACTGAATAAATACTGGCCAAAACAAACTAGCACTTCTGCTTACTGAATGAATACTGGCTAAAGCGAACAAGCACTTCCGCTTACTGAATAAATACCAGCTAAAACGAGCAACCACTTCCACTTACTGAATAAATACTGGGCAAAACAAACAAGCACTTCTGCTTACTGAATGAATACTGGCTAAAACGAACAAGCACTTCCACTTAGTGAATAAATACTGGCCAAACAAACAAGAGCACTTCTGCTTACTGAATGAATACTGGCTAAAACGAACAAGCAATACCGCTTACTGAATAAATGAACCACCATCCGCTTACTGAATAAATAACGGATAAAACAAACAACAACTTCCGCTTAGTGAATAAATACCGGCGAAAATGACTAGCCACTTCTGCTTGCTGAATAAATACCAGCCAAAACGAACAAACACTTCTGCTTAGTGAATAAATAACAGCTAGAACAAACAACCTATTCACTTTACTGAATAAATACTTTGCAAAACAAACAACCACTTCTGCTTAGTTAATAGATAACGGCTAAAACGTGCAACTACTTCCGTTTACTGAATAAATACCAGCAAAAAACAAGATTTATTTACATAAGGTCAGGGCAAGAACTGACCCACAGTCAAGCCCCGCCCTCATCTGATGGCATCTTATGTGAGCCGGTGCCATTAACCTATTTGAGAATGAAATACTTAACTCTCTATTTTCCTCTCCTGAGTAGTCAAATGATCTTATTTGGTTTTCTTGACTTTCGTTAAATGATGTTTCTTTTACCTGGTCTAGTAAAAGACGGATTAGCATGTCTCTGAAAGAGGAAAAGGTCATCAAAAGATCCTACGAAATTCGATAATTTCATTTCCGCCCGGTTTTTCCAATCCTCTATGAGAAATCTTTTTTTGATCTGTATCGACATTTTATGTCTTCACAAGTAGGTGTGAAGAGATTAAGTTTTTTGACAGATCATCAGAAAACCTTATAGTCATTACCAGCAAAGACAAATTATATCCCAATCCTTTTCCTCTACTTCAGTTTCATTTTTCAACAGTTCTGTTCAGAATACCTATTCTAAAATATAATTTGACTATAGACATAATAACCTATTACCTCTTCTGGTAAATCAACAAAAATTTTCATATCACCTGACAATTTCTTGATGGCTCCATTATATGCCTTTACCACCGTCTCTCCATGGTGGCACTTGAACAACCTCTCTCTCTCTCTCTCTCTCTCTCTCTCTCTCTCTCTCTCTCTCTCTTTTTCCAATTGTTTAAGAAAATCCCTTACTGGAATGAATAGTGCTCATTGGAATTTCCAAATCTCTTCTATCCAGGTTCTTTCATATGAATCAAGTACTTTTCTTAACAACTGTTACTGAAGGAATTTTCTTGCAATAAAAACTACTTTTCCATAGCCTCCTGAAAGGATATGTCTTGCAAGTCTTCACTGACTACAGAATGCTCTTTCTGGATATCATCGAATGCTGCAAATGTCATTTCTGAAAAGCAGTTCCCTTTCTAGTGTTATATAAGTTTCCCCGGGTTCAAGGGGGTTTTTCATGTTCCTTGTTGTGCAATGAACCTTGAGATAAAGTTCTCTCATTGCATACTTTATCTGAATCATACCGGTTTTCAAGTTGTGGCGGGATGTTACAAAAACAACCCCCACACCCTTGATCACACTAACTGACAAATGTCTCCTCTGCACAAACTTTCCCCTTACGTTATCAACTGGACTCTTGGACAGAAGGAAAATGAACCAAACATAACATAACCTTAAAACTATATTTCTTAAAACTGCAATACAACATCAACAACCAAAATAATTACACTTATAACTAATCTTTAACTTTATAAATATAAAAAAAAACGTAACACCATTCAAATAAAAAAACCCTACCAAACTTAAAATTACCCGCACACCAAAATCAACAATTGTTTATGCGTGGACCTCTTATCCACACTAGGGCCAACGGTCCTTTTAGGCCAAAGCCACAACTCTCTGGCAGACGCAACACTGGCACAATCTGCTTTAACTGCCTCACTTTATTGGGCAGTCTATATCATCATCATCATCATCCTAATCATCATAAACATCGTCATCATAATCATCATAAACGTCATCATCACCATCGATCGTAGGTTCATTCAGTCCGGGGTCATCAACGTTATCTAAATCTGAGCAGTCGTATCAATATTAAGTACAGGCCAGATCATCAACAAGCGATCAATCCAAAGAGCAGTCTAAATATAATCAATTCCAGGCCAGGTCATCAACAGTAAATCCACTTTCTTAAAGTAACTCTCCAAAGGAGGAATCACGGCCTGCCAAAATAAAAAGAAAAACACTTACGAACACTCCTAACTAACTTAACTATCGCACTATAATCAAAGATAAATAATAAACTGTTCCTATCATTGACGATCACGACAAGCAAAGATAAACAAAACTGTACTTACTTAGAATATAAATAATCACTTCCTTGCTGGTAATAAAGAATAATAGTAAATCCAGCAATCACACACACAACCGCCTCTATCAGCAGTCAATCAAAAAAAAGCATCGTCCGAAACATTCACCACTGTCGTAACCTAACTAAAAACATAAACAAACAACCTCAAATATACCGACAGTCTTTCCCACTACAAACAATCATTCGCTACTACCACTCTCTCTCTCTCTCTCTCTCTCTCTCTCCTCTCTCTCTCTGGATTTGGCAAAACACAAAAATTAAAATAAAACAAAAATAAATCCTCCACAAAGTAAAGAAACATCCCTCTGTAAAAGGTAAGTTCTATGTCACTGTGACAAAGATATACTAATTTCTTTTGAATTTTTCATCTTTTGGGAAGCGATAAAAAGAGATATCTTTATAACTTATTTCCCTCTACTATAACAACCAAAAACAGCCCATACTTTAGGCATTTTTAATTTTTTTTTTTCGTGGAGATATGACAAGAAGTTAAATGATCTAAATGATTAACAGGTATGGACTGACTCCGCTTCACCCAGTTGAGTGGCAAACAAAGCCACCAGCATACCTTACCCCTCAGGCTCAAGCGCCTTATCCAAGTGACCAGACCTTTCATATATAGACCTTGGGATAAAACAACCAACCACTTACTCTTACTGAATAAATACCAGCTTAAATGAGCAACCACATACACTTACTGAATAAATACTGGCTAAATCAAACAATCACTTCTGCTTATTGAATAATTCTTGCCTAAACGAGCAACCACTTCCACTTAGCAGAAGAAGAAGAAGAAGGATTGATAATGCTCAATGGGCACCATTGCAATCCAGATTTAGATTTACTTTGTCACCCGCATGGAAATTCTCTCTCTCTCTCTCTTTACCTTTCCTGTTTAATAAACGTGCCCGGCTGGAAGGACAATCTACAACAACAACAACCTTCTGGAATCCTGAAGAGACTTCGAATCCTCTTCCTCCCAGGCTTCAAAAAGCGATGATCAGGATGCTTCTTTATCTCAAATATTATGGAGTAAATGGATTCTGGATTCATCATTTATTACTTTCCTCAACCATCCCAATAATTCTCCCCTCACTTCCCTGAATCCTCTAGCTTTACTTAGTCTTTATCTTTAATTCTCCTTATCTCCCTATAGGAAGAATCAATCTTCCTTCTACCAGGAGTAATGTCCTCAGCACGTCATGCGCTCGATCCTTTTAGTCTGACAATGGGCGTCTGTGGGGACAGGGATCAAAAACTCTCTTCTCTTCTCCTCTTCTTCTTCTTCCTTTTTCCCTTCGAATCTAATTCCATTGTCGGAAGCATTTTGGGGATCAGACCAATGGTTAGTCCGAGAGAGAGAGAGAGAGAGAGAGAGAGAGAGAGAGAGAGAGAGAGAGTGAATATCCATGAAAGAGCGAATGCTGATCTTGGTAAATCACTCAGCTCGCAATTAACGTTGGCCCAATCAGCCTACTTCAAAACCTTCTCGAGCGTTTATAAGTTTTCTGAAAGCACTCGCTGTTTGTTTGTGTGTTTATGCGTGTGTTTGTGTCATCAAAAGTTAGAAGGAAGAATGAAATAGAAATGATAAGGAGTAATAATGAAATCAAGGATTCAATTACGGCGAATAATGGACGGATGAAAAAACGAAGGTAAGAGGCAAGTC
>NC_090749.1:98836061-98872022 GCF_036898095.1 Palaemon carinicauda | reverse complement strand
AGAGATTGTACTGCACGTGTTACGGCATTGCTGTTTGTATCTCTTACTCTCTCCGCACTGATAATTTAAAACGTTTAAGCTTCCTATCGCAAGTCATGTACTATTAGAATTTTGTGGAATTCTTGCTCGTAACTGTGTGTATAAGCTCGTTGCCCCGATTGATAAACCCAGTTGCATTCACTTCGCCTCTCAGTTAGAACCTAACAGCGACGTTGCCACATTGGTGACACCCGAGTGACTAGTCCACACCACCTTTTCCTAACTCTGCCCTTCTTATCTCAGACTCTCGTGTCCTTATCAGCTGAATTTCCGGACGAATTTCGTTCACTATTTCTTAAACGTTTGTTTATCTCGGGATGATTTTCCCTTTGATGTTCCGACGAAATCCCCAACGTTCCAAAACGTTTCATTCCAAACTTTTGATTGAATTTATTCTCGCATCAAGAGTTTCTGATATACCAATTAATTTGAGTATTACCAAAGATCTTTGTTATATTTTAATTAATTAGTATATAAAAAAAATTTGATTAATGAATATTATCCTGAGGAGTAGATTGTCTGATGCCAGTCATATTCTTGTATCTGGCTACAATTACTATATAAACAATCAAAAGGAAATGCAACTCTCTCTCTCTCTCTCTCTCTCTCTCTCTCTCTCTCTATATATATATATATATATATATATATATTGTATATAGATAGATAGATGGATAGATAGATAGACATAGATAGATACGTAGATATACACGTTTTACATTATAATTCTATTTAGACTTATATATTAGAAGGAATTTGGAATCTTATTATGAAACCCTTCGACGTTAAAGATTACATCTATTAAAGATATTTCACACAATAAATAAGTCTTCAAATTTTTAATCTAAATTTCAATTCTTTAAGTGATTGCACTAATAGAGAAAGTATTAAGTAAATGAACAATTTTAGCACAATTTCAAGAAAATATTTCGAGTTATAAATTGGACTGTCTCTGTAGATAAGGATTACATTTGAACTCTTCTAATAACAAGAAAATCAAAGCAATATTCCAACGGAAATGGATTCCTGGAATGGAAGGGATTTGTGTATTAAGAAAATAATTTTCGTTATTGTTTATTGTTGAGTTTATTCACATCACACAAAACTAATGCTTCAAGAGACTTTCATTTTACCGAGGGGGATCTTTTCGGTTTGACTGCTGCAAAAACTATGAAACCAAAATACTCTTTTCTAATGCAGTTTTTTATGCTCTTTCCGGAAATGAAATTCTTTTTTTCGAGAAATGAAAAATGAAAAGTTATGGCCAGTTAAAGATCGTTATTTCCTATGCATTTGTTAAGAAACTTAATTTTCATTTTTCCTCAGATAAAATCGCTAACGACGAATACAGTATAGTCTAAAGTGGAAAGTTAACGTCTATCCTAACCTAACCTTACCTACCCTAACGTCTAACCTAACCTAACCTAACCATAACTTTTTTATTTTTCATTTCTCGGAAAAAATTACATTTTCAGAAAGAGCATAAAAAACTGCATTATAAAATTGTATTTTGGTTTCATAATTTTTGCGGCAGTCAAACCGAAAAGGCCCACAGATAGAAAAAAGACTTTAGATTATTAGAGGTGACACAACGCGGTATTGTCATCCTCCACATTATGTGGCACACTGAAGGCATTACTTAAAGATCATTGCAGTTTAACTTCATCCTCCATTTACATCTACTATTCATCTTTATAGTTTACCTCTGTTCCAGCTTTCTTTCTTTCCAACCCCTCTAGGATTATCCTAATGCCACTGAATGACCTACCCGGCCCCCAGCGCTGGATCACAAGGCCAAACAATACAGATGGAAATGACAATTTCAGTTGTGATTAATTATACGAATATTATCATACTGATTTTAGATTAAGGCTCTTTCAAAATTTATTTTTTTAGTTTTTTCTCTCTCTCTCTCTCTCTCTCTCTCTCTCTCTCTCTCTCTCTCTGCTGTAGGCAAATGAACACATACAATGTAAGTGTCCCGTTTTGCATAATGCTGTAAAGGTTGCCGTGATCATATATGGAACGTTTAGGAAGTTTATTTCTAGCCTCTTTAAGCTCTTCTTCTTCTTCTTCTTCTTCTTCTGCTGTCCATCCCTACAAAATATGCGATAATGGACAAAGATTCAATTTCTTTTCACTGTAAAAAGGTTTCCAATGGACTGAATTGAGAAGCTTCCTTTAGGGCTGACAGAGAGAGAGAGAGAGAGAGAGAGAGAGAGAGAGATGATATCTTAATGTTCCCTTGTTAGCACAATGTGTCTGAGGAGACACTTTCTGTTAATTTCTTTTCACAAGGATCTGTAGTAATTAGAAGGAGAGCCGTTCTAAAATCATCATCAACATCGCTTGTGTTTTTCTCCAACAAATTCTCAATGATGCTTCATCTACAGAACACTTTACCCCTCTCTCTCCCTCTCCCTCTCCCTCACTCCCTCTCACTTCGTTCTTGACTCCCTTATTCGTTCACTCGTGTACCACTTCACAGTTTATCCATTTCTTCAAAAAGACTTTATCATCCAGAACTGCGCCAATTCCTCCATCCAGAGGTCGTGCTAAAAGAGGCTCTGTCGACATCAAGTAGAATTTAGCTCTGGATCAAAATACACAAATGCATTTTACAATCGAGATAGATGTCATTTGAAATAAGGTTATTTCTATGGGAATCTAACTTCATATCTAATGTACTAATGAACATCTATGGTTGTGATACCATAGAGGGACGAGATTTCGAAGTACTTCAGCATGTGGGGAAAGGATAAAGGTCAGAGGATTTGATGAATATATGAAGTGTGGGAGGTTTCCTAAAGAGGATAGGATGATGAGGAAAGGCAAAAAGGAGGTGTCAGGGTGAGATGGACTGGGAATTATTCATAGGAAAAATAGAACGATATGGAAATGGAAATGGAAGACCCATCACTCAAGTATAGGTTCACCATGCCACATAATCATTCTCTCATAAAGGTGAATAACAGGATTATGGATGTAGGTGAATAACCGAGTGAGTATTCATTAACATTTGTCATGGGATATCAATTGTTCCTATTCTATCCTTAATCATACGCTTAATCTCAGTTAGTCCACGATGTCCACTGTTTCACTCATACAACCTTTAATCTCTGGGTGCCAGGATGGTGATGGTAACTATCCTCTTTCCAAGATACCACAATTCGTGAATGACGTCTGTAATTCTGGTAATTTTGACTCACTAGAATTACCTTTTGAATGACTTTATGAACTAGTTTAAGTCCTCAGAACCAGGATTGACCTCCCCTACCTCCCGGGTCATGACCTCGAGGCCTCCCTTCCTCCCTCTTACCTCTCATCCCATTGTATATTGACTCTTATCTGCATCGGCTCTCTCCCGGCCAATAAAGCAAAAAGGACGCAAAAACACGAGTAAACAAAGATTCTCGGTCTAAAAAGAGGCGAATCAAAGACAATTGACAGAAAGGTTCTTCTGTGGTTCCTCTGTTGGGGTTAGGCGTCGAGTTTCCAAGGATAAGAAACAAAATGAAGATGTATTGTTTTGGCTTTGAACTTACGAGAGTAGTATACTTACTCTCTCTCTCTCTCTCTCTCTCTCTCTCTCTCTCTCTCTCTCTGCAGATATGTTTCAGGATAACATAATAATATGATGATTCTAAACACAGAGATTTTTGTAAAAACTGATAATAAGAAGATGGAAAATGAACAACTGTTGGAGTGTAGTTTTCTCGTCTGCCTGAATAACCTTTCTTCAGTCATCCCTTTCTATATAGAAGACAAACATTCAAGTAATGAGAGTTCTGCTTCTAAAGAGCTCTACAGAGAAGAGGGACTCAATAATAAAAGACACACAGATAGATTTATGAGAGTGAATTTCAATGGATATTTAAAACACATGACATCAATCTAAAAGAAAACTATTGCCAACATTTTTGTTTACTAGTCCAAACACCAATCTGGATTAATTCAAGAATTCAAGAATAGTCTTTGAAATACTCTAAGAACCACTTGCAATTTCTAAGAAATTTAATTAAATCTGTAAAATAATGATCCAAGAATGTGAGAAGAATTAGTCTTGAAATGTGATGCCTCATAAATCCTCAAAAATACAATTAACCAAATCTTTGAATGTCTAAAGGAGCTGAGAAAAATTCCACAATCAGCCAAATTGTTTGCAAAGAAAAGCAACTGACCAAAGTTCGTGTTGTCGTTTTGTGGCATTTGTAGGGTCTCTCTCTCTTTTTTTTTTTTTTTTTTTTTTTTTTTTTGTCAAAGGAAAGCTACGAAGACTTGAATTCCCTTTGTATTGCTTTGTATATTTAATTTTCGGTAGTACTCTCAGAGCTCCAGAAAAAAATGGCTTTTCACTAACAGGCTGTTAACAACTTCAAGAGAGATCTTATACAAGAGACCAGTTTAATTTTTTTCTTATACTGAAGTAAAAAGAAAATAACCCTTAATGGTTTACATGAAAATAGTTTTCGATTCACTTCGCTCGTTTTATTATACCAAATGCAATATTTTATCTTGAGTTTCTTGTTTAACAAATAAGTGACCTCCGAACTAATCACGTCACTGCGTGTTGGAGTTTGATCATGAATGAACAAAATGCATCTTTCTATTCCTGATATCATTCCCAAGACAGTGGTTTGATTTCGGAGTGTCCTTCTCCTAGAAAAGTTGCTTACCATAGCCAAAGAGTCTCTTCTATCCTTACAAAGAAGAAAGTATCAATGAACAATTACAGTACAGTAGGTAACCCCTTGAGCGAAGAAGAATTGTTTAGTAATCTCAGTGTTGTTAGGTGTATGAGGACAAAGGAGAATATGTAAAGTATAAGCCAGACTATTCAGTGTATGTGTAGGCAAAGCGGAACCGTAACAAGAGAGAAGGATACAATGTAGTAGTGTCCAGCCTGACAAAAGACCCCATAACTCTCTAGCGGTAGTATCTCAACAGGTGGCTGATGCCCTAGCCAGCCTACTACCTATATTTTAGAATAAAGAAGAGGGAAAGGCGACAGAAATTCGATCCGTCTGTGATCTCCAACGACTGGCAAATCCTTGCAATCTTCCCTGGGCGTCTGAGACAAGTGAGATCTCCAAAGTATTCCTCAGAGAAATTCTTACCCAAAGTGTTTTGTCCTCAGACGGGGAAAGGGAATTCACTCAAGGATCCAATTGGGAGTTTTATTGAATAACGTTTTGGAAGATGAAATAAATTCCAATTTACTTCTTTCAAGACTCAGATATTCTCTTTGTTAACACAAAAAAATTAAAGATTGCTTCAGTGTAAATAGCATTATTCTGCAATGAATATCTTTCAGTTATAATTTCATAAAATGACTTCAATAGCATCGACTTGTATATATTTCAATCTTCTTTACCATTTAAAATTAAATTGTTGACCAAGATGTATAAGATATGTGTAGACGAGGGAAAGGTTCCAAATAAACAAGTTGTTGGAATAACTGTTTCTTTTGTAGGCAGATGAAGGTGATGAAGTTGAGTGTGAAACTTACATATGGTTCTTCATCATATCCAGAACGAGGGAAAATTTACTGGGAAGAAAAATTATGGCTCGTTTTTTATGTTTTTATAATTTTCCCCAAAGATTTTAGATTCTCTGGTTATACGCCCTTTGAGAGAGAGAGAGAGAGAGAGAGAGAGAGAGAGAGAGAGAGAGAGAGCTAAAACGCATTGAATAATGACATTTTCGAAATAAGTCCTTTTCGACTTGGCAAAAGTCTAAAAGAAAAATAGCTTTCCGTCAGTGAGGAAAATGCATTTCGTTGGAGTGAAATATTTAGTCTGTTTACATAATGTTATGGAAAGCAAAGTAGAAACATTTCCCGTAAGGAAAGAAGAAGATGAAGATGGATTGCTCCTTTTAAAACGTCTCTCGACATTTCTCCTCTTCTTCTTCTTCTTCTTCTTCTTCTTCTTCTTCTTCTTCTTCTTCCTCAGATGTTGTTGAGGAGTCCTTCTTCGGAGGAAGGAAGGTTACGACTCCAGGAGCAGCAGGAAACTCTCATGTCGAAATATTATTATTTTCCTTTTCGGTTTTTTTATGAAGAAGAAGAAGAAGAAGAAGAAGAAGAAGAAGAAGATTTCTACCAGAAAAAGACTTGATGCTAAAGTAAATTTTTCATACCAAAAGACTTATTGGGAAATTCTTTCTTTTCATTTGAGCGAATATTTCTTGGACACAAATACACACTCTGTCTTTGTTTACAAAGACAGAGCGTAAACTGCATTCTCTGTTTTCGACAAACACACCAGAAGCTTCAGTGTAGTACCATAACAAAGACACTAGACCAATGAGTTTTTTTTTTATTGAAAATGCGTAGTCTTTGGAGATTATAATGATAATAAGGAAAATTGAATTGAAGTTTTTATATTTTTCTTTTTAACTTCAGAAAAGTTTAAAAACTTATAAATGATAATCAATCAACGTCAGTCCAATATTCGCCATTCAGCGTAAAAACAATTTCAAAATAAAATCAGCCCAACATCTTAATAAAATAAATTTGAATAATCTTCAACAAAGGAAATACCAAACAGCATTTTAAGGTGACCTTTTACAGGAGAATGGAGCTCCCCCTCCCTCCACACCCATTCCCTTGGGGAACTTCGAAAGAGAATCCCAAGTTCGATCCCTTAAGCACCTCAGGCTCTGATCTTTGGCCTCGAAATATCAAAAGGTTTTATTAATGATTCTGGAGACAATCTCATCAATACGTTGTTGTGTATATCAAGAGATGAGCGAAATCTATTGAAGATTTTCCTTGATTTATCGCTCAGAAAGAATTTGTTCAATAAGAAAAATAGAAGGAATATCAACGAAATTACAAGTTTTATTGAAGGACGATGAATATTTAAGATTCCAGAAGAAAAATTAAATCTTAGACTGATTTGAATTGGTAATTACAATAAGCTTTTTAATGCATATAATATTATTAATATATATGCTAACGATATTTATTTTCGTTTTAGAAAACTCATTGATGATAATATTCCTTCTTAAACAATTCATCTTCCAGCACCCTTCATGCGGTGCACTGTAGGCACTACATTAATGTCTTTGCAGATTATGTTCAGTTCCCTGGTGCCCCCACATTGACTTTAAAGAGCAACTGCAAAGTGTTCCGGGTTCGATTCCTTGGCACATCAAAAGCTATTATCATAAAGTTGTTGTCCCCTTGGGTCTCTGATCCCGAGGAAGAGCGCATTTGATATTAAGAGCTATATATATATATATATATATATATATATCCCCTCTGATGGTCCAGCACTTTGCTGCAGTAGAGGGGCTTGAGTGTCTCAATGATGGGCTGGGCAATGGCGGTGGGGTAGTTTATCCACCCTGGCAGGCTCAACCATACCGCTAAGGCCAGTTCTGAGAGACCAGACCAAGACTGGACCCCTATAGGCCTTCTCCCTTACTTCAGATAGGCAAAGGCTAGGAGAAGGAAAACTCCAATATCAAACCAAACCAAACCAAACAAGACCCCAACGGCGGAGCTTCCCAGCCCCGGCGGAAGAGGGCAATGCATATCGGGCAGGCAACAAGGCGGGCCTTGACATAACAAGAACCCGGCAGCCCGATGCAACCAACATCGGAGAAGCCGCCTGTATCATATGTCTTGAGCCGCGGTGAAAACGATGTGGGCCAAGTGTGTGTGCGTGGCCGTTGCAAAGCCACGACCACCCAAAACAATATACCCAGCTACTGGCATTCTGTCGTTTCCTCCACCCTTCTTCTGATAGGAGGCTGATGGCTAACGACAGAACCCAATACTCGGACACGAGTGGGCGCCGACGACGAAATATATATATATATATACATATACACACACACACACACACACACATATATATATATATATATATATATATATATATATATATATATATATATATATATATATATATACACATATAAGGACTGAATTCCTCTGGGTTGATATAGCCACTTGGATTGAGAAATCATTTATGCAAGAAGTGACGAGAGAGAGAGAGAGAGAGAGAGAGAGAGAGAGAGATCTTAATGCTCCTTCCTGAGCATAATTAACCTGTTGCTTTCTCTTCACGAAGATCTGTATCAATTAAGAGGAGAGCCGTCCTAAAGGCATAATGAACATGGCTTGGGTTTATCTCCCACGAATTCTCAATGATGCTTCAGCTACAGAACACCCCCCCCCCCCCTCTCCCTCGCTCTCCCTCTCCCTCATCGCCTCTTACTTCATTCTTGGTTCCCTTATTGTTCATTTATGTACCACTTCACAGTTTGTCCATTTCCTCAAAATTCCTTTATCATCCAAAACTGCTCCAATTCCTCCATCCGGAGGTCGTGCTAAAAGAGGCTCTGTCGACATCAAGTAGAATTTAGCTCTGGATCAAAATACACATATGCATTATACAATAGGGATATATGTCATCTGAAATAAGGTTATTTCTATGGGACTTTAACTTCATATATAATGTATTAATAAACATCTATGGTTGTGATACCATAGAGGGACGAGATAACAAAGTACTTCAGCATATGAAGAAAGAATAAAAGTCGGAGGACTTGAAGAATAGATAAAGTGTGGGAAGTTTCCTAAAGAAATTACGATGAGGAGGAAAGGTAAAAAGGAGGTGTCAGGGTGATATGGACTGGAAATTATTCATAGGAGAAATAGAACAAAATGTTGAAATGGAAATGGAAGACTCAACGCTCAGGTAGAGGTTCGTCAGGTTAGTATCCTTTGCTCACCAACAGGATTATAGATATGAGTGATTAATAGAGTATCTATTACCATTTGTCAAGGGATATCAATTGTCCCAACTTTATAGAGGACACAGGCTTCTGGTAGAGAAGTCAGGGTTTGATAGTTTCACTATGGCATCAAAATACCAAAGGCTTTATCAATGTTGATACTGGAGACGATCTTAGGAGGATTTGTTTAATTTTGACAAATAAAGGAACGGTGTTAATGGTAATTACGACTCTTTAGCTTTTTCGTGTGTTCAGTATTAATTATCATGATTATTTTAATTACTTTTCATTAATTTATTAGTTATAGAAATGACAGACATTTTCATTTCATTATTTCCAAACCATCAAAGCATGAAAATGGATGAGTGATTCCTATAGAGTTTAATCGTTTTTTATTTTATTATTATCTAAAATCTGCTACGCAAGAGTTCCTATTGGTAACAAAATAAGTAACAGACAAACTTACGAACTAGCGAGAACATCACTTGACAACCAATTGAAATATGATAATTACATAAGAAAGAAACTTAGGATCCAAAGACAAATAGAAACTGATCACCTAATTCTTTGATTGAATCTCTTCATTCGTGGTCAAAATTTACATAACAGAGATATGTCTTACTGATATCAATTCTGGTGATTAACTTTATAGAAAAATAAAATCAGAAAATGAAATGACAGGAAAGCGATTAAAATTTAATTAAAAAAGTGAATGAATGGCTGACTGGTATGTGTAAGGTAGGACCAGATGAAGGAAAGGTTCCAAAGGAATAAGTTGGCAGAATAACTGTTCCTTTGCAAACAGGTGAAGACGACAAAAGTCGACTGAAGGAATCAGAATTGCATGACTTAGAACATGAGGTAGGGTGAAGGGTGAGGTTCTGTCTGACCTCTGTTGATCTATTGATTTCCTTTTTCGGTTTTTGTAACTTGGTTAAGGTTCTTCACAATACTTGATGGCCATAACCTGGGGGGGGGGGGAGTCTGCTGGGAAGAAAGACAATGGAACTTCGTTGACGCTTTTATCATTTTTACCGGAAATTTTAGGTTCTCTCCTAATATATTCTAAAGTTGGTTTAGAAATTATGCTTTTCTAAACTTAAAAAAAAAAAGAAAAAAGTTAAAGTATATAAAAAAGTTCAAAGGTGTACCTAACTTGGGGTAAAATCAAACTTCATCTAATAAGGAAACTTTCTTGAAAAACCTTATTTTAGGGGAAATAAAGAATAAAAATAAAAAAGTGAAAACCTTAGTTAGGCTGAAAAGGAGACAGATGAATTGATAAAAAATATAAGATATATCATTTTTCCATTATACAGATAGAGTGATATTCATGCACAGATTATTAATTACAAATATTAGTCTGGACGAGAGAGAGAGAGAGAGAGAGAGAGAGAGAGAGAGAGAGAGAGAGGAACCAGGTAAGAACTTAACTTTTCAAAGATGGCCACTTGATTGTGTGTACAGTGACAAGCCAATAGCAATACTTTCTAATAATGTCATTTTTATGATGAAAACGAACGAGTTCATTATCCATTTATTTTTACTTAATCTTTTAATTACAGGAATGTCACCTCGATTGTATTTGAAATTTTTTCTTTGTTTCAAATCCGTTTGAAGTTTAACATATTCTTTTTTTCTTTATTTTTTTATGGGTACAAATGTCTTCCAATATTTGTTTAAAAAATTATCCTGTGAATATGGTTATTAAATAAAATAAGTAAAAAGGATATAGATTATTGAGATATATAAAACATTGGTGGAGACTTTAAAAGAAAACTTAGCAAAATAATATTAAAAGAAATGAAATGAAACAAATAAATGTTTATAAATGAGAACGAAGTACACGAGATAAGAGGGAGGAGAAAATGGTAGATATTTGCTGGAAAACTCCACAAAAATCTAAAATGTTATTATGTCTCTGCATAAAGTTGGCGCAGACCGGGAGGATAATGAGAGAGAGAGAGAGAGAGAGAGAGAGAGAGAGAGAGAGAGAGAGAGAGAGAGAGAGAGAGAGAGAGAAAGAGAGAGAGTTTCTTATTGAAAGATTTAAGGACAAGCTCCAGCTGTCAATTCATTAAATGTACATAATTAAAGAATAAAAGTGACTATTGTGTTATTGCCATATAAATGACCAAGATTAGAATTATCAATTAGGACTTTAGCTTTTCAACATATTTTAATCGAGTGGTTTAGATTTTCAAATCTATTGAATACAATAATTTTGGTTTCAATAAAGATCGATCTACAATAGAAATATTGACAAAATTGAAAGAAAACTCATGTTCTTTTTTATCAAACTTATTCAATGATCTCTATTTAGGAAAATGTCTTAAAATTGGTTATTATAAAATATAAATGTACAGTCCACTTATAGTATTTCAATTTTAATACATTCCCAGGCCAATACTGCGTCCGAAATTCAGGATTTTGTCTAAATTTGTCTCACAAACGTTTACGAAGTGAAATAGTTTGGATCACTGCTTTAGTCATTTAGTGAAGAGCAGGCAAACTTCTAAAAGCTCATTTTAGGAGATTCAACTTACTCTTTAGTTCTTGTGAGAGGATCTTATAGTTTATATATGTGAGTGTTATGAATTTAATGTGTTGGTCTGTATACATGCATACGCATAACAGTAAAATTTACGTAATCCATTTCTAGATTCGAACATGTAACTCCCTGAAATGTTCTTCAAATCCCAAAAACAAAATCACCCTTTTCTTTTTTAATTTAAATGAACTACCAATAAAGAATATAACACATTAAAAACAGATCAAAATAAAAAATCTCACCCATGAGTTAAAAGACACAAGATTAGATGTACGACCAAATAATCTTGGAACGGAACACTTGAAGACAAGTTCCAAAAGCTGAACTTCTTACGAAGGGGAAAAGGGGTTGAGGATATGTGAGTTTTAGGCGTGATGTTTAAGTAACCAGGGATTTTGGTGGATAGAAAGTACCTTGACGAACCTCTAAACAAATTTCCTAATGCTGAGGATGACTAAAAAACTCTTTCGAATCTCCAAATCTCTTTCCATCGTTCTACACCCCCGAAAGTAATAGATTTGCATTGCAATGTTTTGTTTAATGGGAATGGGTGTCGTAAATTTCAAATGTTTTCTTCTCAGTATTATCAATTAAAATCCTTTTTATCAGTATCATTTTATACGAAAAGCAATGCAAATTGAAGGAAAAAATGAGCTTCAATAACCCTGAATGACTTAGCAAGATATAATCGCAGTTAAAAAGAATTCTCTGGTGAAGGGAAATAATTAATTTCTTTCCTTCTTCTTTGAGCTGAGATTACTCTCATAAGAAAACAAATTGAAGCTGCTTCGAGAAAGAAGTCATATAGATTTTTGCTTTAGTTCTCCATCTGATCCTCCGCTGTTTTTTGAGAAAAAATTCTCAGATCTTTAACTTGGAATATTTCCGGATCTTATTCCAGTTCCTGAGGAAGGGATTCCTTGAAGATGGAGAATGTTTTATCTAAGGATATAATATGATCTCCTTTCATAAATTTTATAAATATCTTTCTTATAATGGTTTTTGCTCTTTTTGTAACGTTTGTAAATCTGCGTAATGTTTATAAACATCTGAAAGATGTTTACAAGAAGATGATGGATTTTTTTATTGTCCGAAAAGGAAGACTAAAGGTGAGTCACCTCTTCTTCTTCTTCATCTTTCCATTTAGGATATGAGACGAGGCCAGGATGGTCTCTGTGGGTTAAAGATTGGATTAGGATAAAGGGGATGAGAATGCCTAACGATAAAGGATGGAGGATTGGGGAAGATTTTAGGGAGAAATAGTACTTCAAAATTGGTCTTTGAAGTAGGATTTCAATACGAACATGAATGTAATGATGGTCTAGGAGAGAGAGAGAGAGAGAGAGAGAGAGAGAGAGAGAGAGAGAGAGAGAGAGAGAGAGAGAGAGAGAGAGAGTGTGTGTGTGTTACCCAAACTCATTCAAATCCAGTCTTCGAGAGAGACACATAAACCAGTGATTGATGGTCGGAGCTTTGACTTACAGAAGACCTTTCTTCCGATTCCTTTTTCTCTTTTCTCGCACCTATTTCATCTCCTTTGTTTAGATAAAGGGGTGGGGTATTCTTCCCCCCACCCTACAACATCCCTCAACTGAACAAAGGTCTTTCTTCTTCTCTTTGGGGAGACAAAATCTATTGATATGGAATCCGGAAGTGGGAGTCAGCTTAACCTCTATTCTTTTATTTGTTTTTTCTTATAAATCTGCTTAATTCTAAAGAAGTAAGCTCTGGATTTTGATAATTCTTGAATGTCTTACCAAAACATTATATATATATATATATATATATATATATATATATATATATATATATATATATATATATATATATATATATATATATATATACAGTATATATATATATATATATATATATATATATATATATATATATATATATATATATATATATATAATTTGTTAAAAAATCCTCAAAATGATTCAGCCTGAGAGAGAGAGAGAGAGAGAGAGAGAGAGAGAGAGAGAGAGAGAGAGAGAGAGAGAGAGAGAGAGAGAGAGATATGGTTGGATCTCTAATTTACAGAAGACTGATGGAGGAATCCAGAAATAGGAGTCAGCATAACCTCTTTCCTTTGGTTTGTTTTACTTTTCCTATAATTTCATTATAGGTGATTAATGGGGTAAATTAAATCTACATTACATCCAATCAAAACGGGAATAAATCATTACTTTGACCAATTAATTCTTGTCTTTTATTTTAAATTCATTTTCGATCACTTTTAATACTTTCATCATTATTTCTCTATTCTAGTTTCATCTTTATAAGGAGATGATGTTCCTAAATGACCTTTTCTGACCTTGTAAGTGTGTGACCCTTGACTTCCCTTCCCTGTGAATGAATGAATGAATGAATGAATGAATGAATGTTGTCTCATGAGCATCATTCATGTTAAATTTAAATGTCTTTCATCTCCTAAAGGACTGACTGATTGGCTGACTGACTGACTGACTGGCGACTAACTGACTGATTGACTAACTGGCTACTGACTGACTGGCTGGCTACTAACTGACTGGCTGGTTACTAACTGACTGACTGGCTACTGATTGACTGACAAGCTACTGACTGACTGATTTACTGACTGGCTACTGACTGACAGATTGAATGACTGACTCACTACTAACGGACTGATTGACTGACTGACCAATTGACTGACTGGCTTCTAACTGACTGACTGACTTGCTACTGACCTACTGACTGACTGACTGGCTACTGTTTAACAGACTGACTGACTGGCTACTGACTAAATTGACTGACTGACTGATAACTGACAGATGAATGACTGATTGACTGATTGGCTAATGCAATGCATTATTTCAATGGGAATGTATTCTTAGAATGGAGGGGATTCCTGTAATAAAAAAATAACTGATGAGAAGGAGCATTTCAGGGTTCAAAACAGGAGCCAAATATTCTTTCTCTTTCTCTTTAACAAATAATGTTTTAATGTTTATTGTTGTGTTTATTCAAGAGAGATAAACTTTACAGAAAGAAATAACTTTAGATTAGTAGGGGTGATAAAACGCAGTATTGTCCTTAGTCCACTCTATGTGGCACACCGTAGGCATTACTTGAAAATCTTTGAAGTTTAACTTCAGCCTCCTTTTGCATCAAGGTTTTAGCTTTCGACTTAGAAGATCTTGGTGTCCAACCTCGTTTGCATATTCCTCATCGCTGTGTTTGTTGTAAACATGTATGGTACCTGAGAAAATTCTAAAGCCCATTAATTCAGATAAATTCCGTAACTTTACTTTCAATAGAATCTCCTCCCAAGTATTACAATATATTGGCTCCATTGGAAGAATGACTCGCCTTCTCCGAATATTGTATAATCCCTGACACTGCCTGGCCTTTCATAGTTCAAAACTATCTATCTCACCTCCTGGTATTGCTTGTAATAAAATTTATTAAAAATCATAACAACAGTAATAAGAGACTCTTAGTTTACCATTTCTCCCACTAGATGGCAGACGCATACAGAAAGAGGCGGAAAGAAAATTGTGAAAAAATTTGGGTTGCAAATTCATGTACCATCTCAAGATGATGATAATGATGATGGCAAGTTGGTTGTTGTGGTCTGAATAGCAGGTGTAACATCTCCCTCATTACCTGCTGTGCATAAGCTAATGACTCCTTACTTTAAAGGCTTCGTTAACAATTGTCAGCTGTGTTCCCCGGGGCAATAAAGGACAAGGCTCCAGATGCATCAAAACCGCGAGAGACTGAATGCGAGTTACTTAGGAGGATTAGACAAGGGAAAGAAATGCTCATTTTGTTGGGTGGAAGAGAGTTCATCTTATATGAGTCGCTTATTTTTCTTTTGTTATTCTCTGGAAGGAATTTGTGTTTTCCACAACAGATTTATCTGTTTGTCTGTCTATTTCTAGTAAGCTTATGTCTATTAATAAACTCACATTTTTAGTTTGATTACTTACAATCTAAAAAGGCATTTTGATAAGCCTTTACAAAAAAAAAAAAAATATGAACCTTAGGTTGGGATTCCCTCAGATATTTTCAATGATTTACACCATAACTCCTACATCAAATCTTCAAGACATTTCTAGTTCAAACTCTATCAACATTTATTTGGAAACAGATTAGTAATGGTAAAAAATCTGTGAAAGAAGCCAGCCAAACATTAAATGGATCAAGAAAGGCACCAGGTTATATACAGAAAGTTTTGGATAAGAGAACCAAAAGTAATAATGACTGGTTGATCCAACGCACCTTTATGGGGATCAAATTTGACTAAGTTATATGGATAAAACAAATAAATAAACATAAAAAATATTGGGTTTAATAGTAAAGTAGATGAGTTGAATAACAATAAAGTTAATGCAGGTGAAATAAAGACCAAGGTATCGGGAGGTGGTTTGGTCAAATGGAGAGAATAGAAGACAAAAAAAGGGACTTTAAATCCTGTTCGACGAGCTGGCAGATCAACCTCTCCATAGGTGTATGAAGTTATGAAGTGGTTAAAAGGCTTTGAAGTTCTCCTACACAAGCTGTCATTTTAACTCTGAGTTGGAAACTGTTTAATTCATATATATATATATATATATATATATATATGTGTGTGTGTGTGTGTGTGCGTATGTGTGTATGTATATGTGTTTGTGTACGTCAATGTGCATAAACCAATGCCCGCTTTAGTTTTGAATGGCGGTTATTAAACTTATTTTTTCCGGTCATAAATAAAAAAAAAAAAAAAAAACTTTGGTCGTTCGAGTGTCCGGAACGGAAAGATCCAACTCCACATCAGAACCGAGATTCCTCAGTTCCGTCAGTTCCTGTCAAATTCAACCGAATTTGTTCCATTCCGTGGTTCCGGCTTTTCACTACGAGTTATATTGTAAGTCAGTGATAAAATATTTCCCCCCCCCCTCTCTCTCTCTCTCTCTCTCTCTCTCTCTCTCTCTCTCTCTCTCTCTGTTGTCTAATTATTAACTGAAAATTACTCTTGCAAATGTAGTGCCAATTCACCTGCTGAGAGAGAGAGAGAGAGAGAGAGAGAGAGAGAGAGAGAGAGAGAGAGAGAGAGAGAGAGAGAGAAGCCTGGTAGTCCACCTTACATTGTGGCTCCTATACTTTTGTATGATAGCTGATGATAATGATAAGGGAGATGATAATAGTGATATTCTTAAAGGAAAGAATGATAAAGATAAATATAATTGCTGAGATAAAGTATATAAATGATGGGATAAATCAAGATTATGAAAATAAAAATTGCTAATAATAAAAATACGAAGGAGGATCAAAAGATGGATCATTATAAGAGTTTTGAATAATAATAATAATAATAATAATAATAATAATAATAATAATAATAATAATAATAATAATCTCGCCTATATGATAAAGAGAAAGTGTCTGGCTATGTTCGTGGGTGTGTATATCTATTTAAATATTTGGTCGTCATGGTTGACAGGTCACATACAATAATAATAGTGACGAAGTAATTATTCTCAAAATCATAAATATCTTATCATAAATTCCCAAACGAAAACGTCCAAATGAAGTGAAAATTTACGAGAAGAAAAGTTGGCTATTTTACAAAGTTTCTCAGAGAATTCTCTACATCAGCGAACTTAAATGTTATTAGGCCATTATGAAAATAAGAGGGTAACAATCTCCCCCTAAATAAACTCCCCTCAGTCCCCAATCCCCCAGTTCCTCATCTAATTTCAGTAGACAAGTTCCCGCCTTCGCTGAAGACTATTTCTTCCCGCAAAAGAAAATGTTCCTCAACGCTGGATTCGTTTTGTAAACAAAGGCGAAAGGTGAATGTTTGGGAGACTAAAGAACCGAGATAAAAAGGTTATCTGAAGTTTGTTAACCCTATATAAGATTACAAGAGAGAGAGAGAGAGAGAGAGAGAGAGTTCGAATTAACATGTGCAGGAGAACAAAATCCAGGATTGATTTGGAATATCAGAAATAAGAAAGAGCTCATAATTAAAGTTCACTTTTTGAAAATATTAGACGAACAAGAAAGAGAGGCTCATTTTGCTCCAGAAAACTGCAGAAGTTTGCTGCTGATGGCGAAGAAAGAAATAAAATATGAGGCTATTTTCTACTTAAACTCAGCATTACATACATGAAGGCATGTCAGAGAGAGAGAGAGAGAGAGAGAGAGAGAGAGAGAGAGAGAGAGAGAGAGAGATTTCAACAAAACGGTAGCATTATTTCTTCCTTTACCTAAAATAAATAGCTAATCTGAAGATATAAATGACTTGAAAAATACTCCAATTTATTCTACCTATTTAGTGTCTTATAAATTCCTTACAAGATGACCCAAAAACAGATAAAGTAAAGTTAGCTACTCTCCTTTTACACACGGGAGTCCTTTTACCTTAATCAATAAGGGCAAGTATCCATTTAGAAAAGGTGAAGAGTAAACTGAACTGAGACTTAGGAAAGAAGTATGTCCTCTTCAAGTAAGAGCACAAAGTTTTATCCTATGTGATTAAGGGAATAATGTTCTTACTTCTTAAGAGAGTTTATCATAATCTTATCTTCTTAAGCGAAATGACCAAACTGAGGTTGTAAAAGTCTTACACTATTGTGACACAGCTGTTGTGATCAGAGGATTTCCAGCTGATGGGATTAAAGTTTTGTTAAGTAATGGGTTTGGAGATTTGTCAGCTGTTAGGTTTGGAGGTTTGCCAGCTGATGGGATTTTAAGTTTGTCAGCTGATATGATAAGAGGTTTGCCTTCTGATGGGATTAGGTATCTGATTTGGGGTTTACCAGCAAATGGGTTCGGAGTTTCGTCAGCTGATGGGATTAGAGGTTTGTCAACTTAGGGGTATAAAGGTTTGCCATCTCATAGGCTTTCAAGTTTACCAGCTAATGACATTAGAGATTTTCCAGCAGAGGAGATCAGAAGTTTGCCAGCTGATGGGTTTATAGAAATGCCTATATGATGAGATTAGAGACTTGTCAACAGATCAGTATTAGAAGTAGGCCAATTGAGGAAACTAGAGGTAAGCAGCTCATGGGAATAAAGATTTGGTCAGATGAAGGTATTAGAAGCTTGTCTGATCTTGGGTTTAGAAGCCTGCCAGCTCAAGGTTTTAGAGGTTTAGTAGTTAATGGACGCAGTCCAAAGAAACTAATATATTCAGACTAATGCTTGAACAGACATCTCCAATCTTTCCTTGTGGGATCAATTGAATTTAGATAACAACACTCGACTTATTCAACCACCTCAATGAGATATCCATAGTTTCTTTTTCGTATAAATTTGTCGAAGACATGGAATCTTGAAATGAATGTCCAAAATGTAAGGACATCATCTTTACCACGTGTTTAGTGATCTTTGTTTCACTCTACAACTTTTGCTAATTTTTTCTTTCTCTGAACTTATCACAAAAATTATAATACCAATTTTCCCTTTTTTAATTAACTAAGATATTTTGACATCAGAAAGTGGCAGAGTTTCTCAATTCTTTTTAAATCATCTAAGATCTTTTGATATCACAAAAAGAAAGATTAACACCCGTTTACTGTGCACTTGTGCGGCATAGCTATTACCAGAAGATAGTTTAAACCTTCTAGACTACCCTGATGTAAGTTTCACTCACGATCAATTTGTAAACAACTTGCAAACAAACAAACAGAATCTCTTTCGACAGTAACTGAAAGCCTCGATTATCTAATTGTGAAAACAAACCTCTGTTGGATTCGAACCTATAACAGGAGGGTCATCTATTTACCCGTCTTGGTGACCCTTACTTCCATTGGGAAAAAGAGAAAAATATACTTATGAGGTCACTGAGGATATTAAATTAATAAAAGTATTTTTATTATTGTGATTTCCAGTAGATTTACATGTACGAATAAACTTATAAATTGCACATGAAATATTAATCAGTTACCAAGTTTCCAAAACTTATATTCTATTATGAACTTTTTTACATCTTATTTGTTAATCTAAGATCTGGTTTGATCGAAGTTTATCAACCCAATAATGTGAGACAGATAGTTGAATTGAGTGATAGATAAATACAAATATAAATAAAAGCGGGCACCCATTGAATTAATATTTATATATAAAGATAATGAAACCTATATGATGGCAATAAGTAAGCTTGAGGCTTATTGCCTCTGTAGCAAGTGATAATCGGTGTTGGTTGCTTCGCCTGAGTTGCTAATTGAGGTGATACATCTAATGAATGTATTGCATCCACTTGATGCAGACTCCAATTAGAGTGCTAAGCTCCAAGGAGATATTGCCCATGGTATATTGCCTGCCTTAGGCATTGCCGCACACATTGCATTACTGAAGGCAAATTCAAGCAAGACTAGAATTACAAAATCATCATGTGCCTGGGAATTACTGAGCAATTCGTGAATAACATTTTCCAACAACATCTGCTTTTAACTTCTATGTCTACCGTCATTTCTTTTCCCCAGTAACCCTTGAATCTAGAGAAGGAATAAATGGGTTAAACGATCAGGTAGTAACATGATAGAAGATTACCTTTCAAGTAATGATGAATAATCTTAGGATACAAAACTTCATAGGTAGAGTTTCAAGATCAAGAACCTTCTAATGTTAAGTAACAAAATAAAACTTGTCCTCCCGAATATCATGAGAAACAGCACAACTGCGTTTCCTGTGCAGTGGTCATCTGGGACAATATTCTGCCACCGTTCAGAAGATATCTCAGCTTAGATCCACTTGAATTTTTTTAGTGTTTCTCTATTTTGATTCTTGTTCAGGATTTTGTTTCCATTTTCATTAGAGGGGAAATTTCTTTTTAGCATTAGCAATTTTCATCAGCCATTAATTTTGTTTCTCCTTCAAACATGTATTGTTATAAAAGACATATAAACTGGGTTAATGATATTGATTGTACTCCACACACGCACATATAATTATACACAAATACACACAGACACTCAAGCAAAACCACGTATGTATATATACATATACACTGTATAATATATATATATATATATATGTATATATATATATATATATATATATATATATATGATTTAATTGGTCCATATTTTGGATGAGTAAAACAAAAGGCAAGAACTCTGCACAACTTCTGATTGCTGCATCATTCGAATAATGTTACTGTCTTTCCCCTCCTTATCTTCTCATGTCGAGTCCTTATCAGCTAAATTTCCTGACGAATTTCGTTAATTATTTCCCAAACGTTGGTTTATCTCGGAAGGATTTTCCCTTTGATGTTCCGACGAAATTCCCCAACGTTCCAAAACGTTTCATTCCAAACTTATAATTGAATTTCCTCTCTAATAAACTGTTTCTGATATACCAATTAATTTGAGTATTATAGAAGGAATGAGTATATAAGAAGTATGAGTGGAAGACATTATCAGGAGGATTAGATTGCCTGTAGCCACTCATAAATCATCTTTAAACCTTTAACCTTATACCATTTGATTTTTAAACCTTAACCGTTTGAATCTTAAACCATAAAACTTGAAACCTGTTCCCATCTTATATATCAACACGTATCATTTTAAAACATTTCATCTTACTTAGTCTTTTAATATGAATAATGTACTTCCTGGTGATAAACAATAATATTAGAGAGAGAGAGAGAGAGAGAGAGAGAGAGAGAGAGAGAGAGAGAGAGAGCATACCAGGCTAAATAAAAAAATTAATTCAATTAACCTTTTTTACTCCAGATAGCAACTAAGAGCACAATGTTTTCCTATTGAGTTAAACTAACTTGTGTTATATATTGTTTTATTAGGATAAAACGTTTATTAAGTTGTTACTAAAACTATAAAGGTGATATCAATAGCGATAGATATTTACAAACATTTTAAATATTAGTCAACCTCTCTCTCTCTCTCTCTCTCTCTCTCTCTCCTCTATCATATATCACAGTATATATATATATATATATATATGTGTGTGTGTGTGTGTGTGTGTATATATATATATGTGTGTGTGTGTATGTACGTGCATGCGTTTGTAAATCTGTACGTGTTTTCATATGCTACATCCCCTTGATGGAGGATTCAAAGAAAAAAAAAAATATAATATATATATATATATATATATATATATACACATACACACACATATATATATATATATATATATATATATATATGTATATATATGTGTGTGTATGCATATATATGTATATGTATATATGTATTTATATATATACATATATATATGCATCTATATATATATATATATATATATATATATACATATATATATATATATATATATATATATAGATGCATATATGTATAGAATTCATACGTTTTTCCATACTCTAAATACCCTTGATGGAGGCAATCAGCCCCAAAAGAGCCATACCATCATAAGTATATTTTTTCTGTGTTCATGGATGAGGTTGAGAGCCCCACACCCTTCTTCTCGACTCCATCAGATTGGTATCCATTCACAGTTCAGCGGACTAAATAGCAAATGTTTAAAATTTGCCAAAAAATTTTTTTTTCCAAACTCTTCATTCAATTTGGACTTCTCCTGTATTATACATTCTTATGTATTTTAGCGTTTCATCCTGATACTACTTGATGTTAATAATATTGTGATGGGTCTTGTACGACCCCTCCCATTTGTTCAATGAGACATTTTACATTCGAATTACTAGTCTCCATTATTTTAATTCCTATGGAATACTTTGAGCTTTTCCTTGTCTGAAAACACTGAATTTTCAGGCAATAATCGTAGCTATTTATATCTTCGAATAAACAAATCCTGTTTGTTTCTTTCATGATCATACACTCAAAGGTCCACAAAAGCAAACACTTTCCAGTGACTTAAACATAAGCAAAATAAAAAACAAAACGCTTTGATAAGAAGCAAATATAACCATTGGGAGAAACACAACCTTTGACCTATTTTCCCAGAAGTGTTTGCATTCGTGTTTGACTTCGAATGCGAACAATTCAAAGGAGTTGATTCAGTTGGACCAAAGACGAGATAAGGCTATAACGAGTCGACAGCCGACAGCGAACTTCGAACTTCACTTAGTGAATAAATACCAAATAAAACGAACGACCACTTCCACTTTGGACACAAGAAGTTGCAATCCCTGCTCCTAACCAGGTTTCAGTTTCCCTGACCCCAGATAGAAATGATGCCAATTCCAGTCACAGGTCTGATACAGCCTTAGAACATCTTCATCCATTTGGAAAAAGGGCCTTTGTCTTTATGCCTTTGCCTCTCCATTCTGATACCTTTGTTTAATTAGTTCTTGCTATTCCTTGACTGCAGTACTCCTCTTTTAATCACTGTATTACCTCACTTGACTTTTCTTTGGGCAAAGTTTTTCTCTTGGTTTAACTCTTGGTTTAATTTTGGGACGTTGTTTGGCTCAGGTTTTCTCTGCCTCAATTTCGTTATTTTTTCTTTTTATTCTGTAATATCAGTTGATTTTGATTATCCTTATATTCAATTGAATTTTGACAGTTAGAACAAGATTACATATTTGCTTTTATAATTATTTTTTTTTCATTTCCTTATTTTCTAAAAACTGCTTCAGAAAAATCTATGGAAAGATAAATATGCTCTTACTTTAAATATTTATCTCTATCTCTCTCTCTCTCTCTCTCTCTCTCTCTCTCTCTCTCTCTCTCTCTCTCTCTCTCTCTCTCTCTGAAGAAATTCCTTCTAAAATCCTGAGGAAACTTTGAAGCCTCCTCTTCCAACACTTCAAATATTATGGACGAAATGTTTGCCAGAATCATCATTCATTACTTAGATCTTTGCATCCCTCCCAACCTCTCCCACAATAACACACGCTTGCTTTCCCTCCAGCCACTCCCCTTCCCCTACCGGTGGATTGTAAGATGAGAAAAGCATAAAAATTACCATTATTAGTTGAAGCACCTTCGGAGCTAATCCGTGTGAGGTATTTGCATTGACTTAGTAAAGGGGCGCTGGGTTCCTCTGCTACAGGGAAAGGGGCGTTTGTTTACAACGCTGGGATGGAGGTTCGTCTCTTAAGAGAAGGACTCTTCATTAATGTTTGCATTGAAGTGAGTCTCTCTCTCGGCTTTTCCCAACCCTGCAAACTCCCTCAATGCTAGAGTATATTAAAACAGAGGAGATTCAGTTATGTACATTTTCTCCCTAGTCCATGATAGGGAATATGATAGGCGTTCATTTTAAGTGAAAAGAGAAAATATATATAAAAAAAGAGTAACATTAGACAAATTTCATTCCTCTTACATCGAAGCCAAATCCTTTTCCACGACAGAAATTAATTCCAGAAAACTTTCTTAGCAAAGAACAGGATAAAAAAAAAAAACCTGAAGCTGAAAACTAATCTCGAGGAGCAAACTTTATTTTGTAGTTTACAAAGATTAATCTGAAAGACTTTGTTTATCAAAGCATCGTCTGAACTGATGGGGAATTTGATCCCCTCTTTACTGCCAAGGTCGAGGGAACACAAGAGGAAGGAGAAAGGGGAGGGGGGGGGGGGGATAAAGGTGAACGATATTAAAAAAAAAAGGGATAAAAAAGGGAATCAAATCAAACAGTATTTTTGAAAGACATTTGTAAAAAATTCAAGCCTAAAAAACTTCAAACAAATGGAATACATTTAGCAAACTTTATTCTATAAATTACTTAGGTGGTCACAAAATTGCATTTATTATCAGTCTACTTTTTTTCTATGATCAATACAGTATCACTTTCCAATGCTTCCTCCAGTGCAAGAGTGATATATAATGATAATGATGATAGGGAATTATATTCTCATATATGTTCTTCCAAAACTCTATTCAATATGATCCCCACGAATATCTCTCTCTCTCTCTCTCTCTCTCTCTCTCTCTCTCTCTCTCTCTGTGATCAAACAGATTAGTAGTTTGGTTGTGCATTGTCCCCCACTTTGAGGGGAGAGAGAGAGAGAGAGAGAGAGAGAGAGAGAGAGAGAGAGAGAGAGATTGTTTATCGTTTCAATATCTTTATCAATTCTCCTTATATATTGTCATAAAGTATCCTCTTTTTTTAATAAACTTGTGGACTTCAACTAAATCCAAAGTTGGTGCCTCAGACCTAATCTTTAATCATTTTTCCTTTGCTTAAACCTGAGGACTATAATACATAATTAACTTTTGGAACTAGAAGAAATATATATAAAAGTGGGGACTGCCATCATCCGAGAAAGCCAACGGAGGTGTGGTGGAGAGGGATTGAAAAAGTTTGGTAGTGGATCAACAGTGGAGGATTTATGGGGATTTTAGACAATGACTCAAGAGGGATTTCATTGGGATTTCGGAGAAAGATTTCTAGCTTCTACAGTACAATCAGTTATCTTTAGAAATACTTTAAAAAACTCTGTAGGATTAACAAATCACTATTACACTTCACTTTCCAATTTTTTACTGTTGAAAAGTTAACCTTTGACCTATTTTCCCAGCAGTGTTTGCATCCACGTTTGACTTCGAAGGCAAACAGATCGAAAGGGTTTCAATTGGACCAAGCCGTGAAAATAGTAAAAAATACCAACAGCTGCCCGTGACCTTCGTTTACTGAATAAATAAATGCTAAAATGAACAACCACTTCTGCTTAATGAATAAATACTGGTTAAAACGAACCACTTCCGCTTACTGAACTAACTAAAACAAACAACCACTTCCGTTTACTGAATGAATACTGGCTACAACGAATCACTTTGGCTTACTGAATGAATACTGGCTAAAAGAAACAAGCACTTCCGTTTACTGAATAAATAACAGATAAAATGAACAACCACTTCCTCTCACTGAATGAATACCCGCCAAACCGAACAACCACTTCCACTTAATGAATAAATACTGGCCAAAACAAACAACTGCTTCAGCTTAGTGTATATATACCGGCTAAAACGAGCAACCACTTCCGCTTACTGAATAAATACAGGCCTAAACAAACAAGCACTTCTGCTTATTGAATTAATACTGGCTAAAACGAACAAGGACTTCCGCTTACTGAATAATTACTGGCCAAAACAAACAAGCACTTCTGCTTACTGAATGAATACTGGCTAAAACGAACAAGGACTTCCGCTTACTGAATAAATACAGGCCAAAACAAACAAGCACTTCTGCTTACTGAATGAATACTGGCTAAAGCGAACAAGCACTTCCGCTTACTGAATAAATACCGGCTAAAAAGAGCAACCACTTCCGCTTACTGAATAAATACTGGCCAAAACAAACAAGCACTTCTGCTTACTGAATAAATACTGGCCAAGACAAACAAGCACTTCTACTTACTGAATGAATACTGGCTAAAACGAACAAGCAATTCCGCTTACTGAATAAATGAACAACCATCCGCTTACTGAATAAATAACGGATAAAACAAACAACAACTTCCGCTTAGTGAATAAATACCGGCAAAAATGAATAGCCGCTTCTGCTTGCTGAATAAATGAACAACCATCCGCTTACTAATAAATACCGGCCAATACGAACAATCACTTCCACTCAGTGAATAAATAACAGCTAAAGCAAACAACCTATTCAACTTACTGAATAAATACTTTGAAAACAAACAACCACTTCTGCTTAGTGAATAGATAACGGGTAAAACGAGCAACCACTTCCGCTTACTGAATAAATACCAGCTAAAACCAAGGTTTATTTATGAAGAGCTGACCCACAGTGAGCGGTGCCATTAACCTATTTGAGAATGAAATACTTGACTCTCTATTTTCCTCTCCTGAGTAATCGAATGGTCTTATTTCATACAGATTTGGTTTTCTTGACTTTCGTAAATGATTTTTCTTTTACCTGGTCTAGTAAAAGACGGATTAGCATGTCTCTGAAAGGGGAAAAGGTCATCAAAATATTCTAAAAAATTTGATCATTTCATATCTGCCCCGTTTTTCCAATCCTCTATGGGAAATCGTTTCTTGATCTGTATTGGAATTTATTGTCTTCACAAGTAAGTGTGAAGAGATTAATTCTTTCACAGATCATCGGAAAACCTTACAGTCATTACCAGCAAAGACAAATTATATCCCAATCCTTTTCCTCTACTTCAGTTTCATTTTTCAACAGTTCTGTTCAGAATACCTATTCTAAAATATAATTTGACTATAGATATAATAACCTATTACCTCTTCTGGTAAATCAACAAAAATTTTAATATCACCTGACAATTTCTTAATGGCTCCATTACATGCCTTTACCACCGTTTCTCCATGGTGGCACTTGAACAACCTCTCTCTCTCTCTCTCTCTCTCTCTCTCTCTCTCTCTCTCTCTCTCTCTCTCTCTCTCTCTCTCTCTCTCTCTCTCTCTCTCTTTTTCCAATTGTTTAAGAAATTCCTTACAGGAATGAATAGTGCTCATTGGGATTTCAAAATCTCTTCTATCCAGATTCTTTCATATGAATCAAGTACTTTTCTTAACAACTGTTACTGAAGGAATTTTCTTGCAATAAAACCTACTTTTCCATAGCCTCCTGAAAGGATATGTCTTGCAAGTCTTCACTGACTACAGAATGCTCTTTCTGGATATCATCGAATGATGCAAATGTCATATTCCCTGTTGTGCAATGAACCTTGAGATAAAGTTATCTCATTGCATACTTTATCTGAATCATACTGGTTTTCAAGTAAAGAAATATTCCTCTGTAAAAGATAAGTTCTATGTCACTACAACAGATATGTACTAATTTCTTTTGAATTTTTCATCTCTTGGGAAGCGATAGAAGGAGATATCTTTATAACTTATTTCCCTCTACATAACAACCAAAAGCAGCCCATACTTTAGGCATTTTTAAATCTTTTTTTCATGGAGATATGAATGAAAAGAAGTTAAATGATCTAAATCATTAACAGGTATGGATTGATTCCGCTTCACCCAGTTGAGTGGCAAACAAAGCCACCAGCATACCTTACCCCTCAGGCTCAAGCGGCTTATCCAAGGCCCCATCAGTGACCAGACCTTTCATATATAGACCCTGGGATAAAACAAACAACCACTTACTCTTACAGAATAAATACCAGCTTAAATGAGCAACCACATCCACTTACTGAATAAATACCGGCTAAATCAAACAATCACTTCTGCTTATTGAATAAATACTTTCCTAAACGAGCAACCACTTCCGCTTAGCAGAAGAAGAAGAAGAAGAAGAAGAAGAAGAAGAAGAAGGATTGATAATGCTCATGGGCACCATTGCAATCCAGATTTAGATTTACTTTGTCATTCGCATGGAAATTCTTTCTCTCTCTCTTTACCTTTCCGGTTTAATAGACGTTCCCGGCTGGAAGGGCAATCTACAACAACAACAACAACAACCTTCTGGAATCCTGAGGAGACTTCGAATCCTCTTCCTCCCAGGCTTCAAAAAACGATGATCAGGACACTTCTTTATCTCAAATATTATGGAGTAAACGGATTCTGGATTCATCATTCATTAGTTTCCTCAACCATCCCCATAATTCTCCCCTCACGTTCCCTGAATCCTTTAATTCTCCTTATCTCCTTATAGGAAAAATCAATCTCCCTTCTACCAGGAGTAATGTCCTCAGCACGTCATGCACTCGCCCCCTTTAATCTGACTATGGGCGTCTGTGGGGACAAGGATCAAAACTCTCTTCTCTTTTTCTCCTTCTTCGCCCTTTTCCCCTCAAATATAATTCCAGGGTCAAAAGCAGTTCCTGGCTCATACAACAGTCATCAGACAACGATGGCACAGACCCCAGAGAAAGTGTTCAGCTTTTTGGGGATCAGCCAGAGGAGGAGGTTTGGCTATGCATTTTCCACCCACTTCAAAGAGAGAGAGAGAGAGGAGAGAGGAGAGAGATAGAGAGAGAGAGAGAGAGAGGAGAGAGAGAGAGCATTTCAATATTAATATCAGTTCTCTTTACATTTTGTCATCAATTACAATTTTTCCTATGCATAAACAAACTTAATACTTATAATAATTCTTTTGTCAGTCCTAATTTCTTTTTATGTGTTTTCTATTTCAATATGTAGAATAACTTCTTCATCTGTTTGAGTTTCCAACTTCTTAATATCTTCCTTTATTTATCAGAATAAAAGCTTTGTTGCCGAAATTTACTCACACAACCAAAATCCTTTATGCCTTCCTTGCATTATAATAAGGGCGCACTGTCAGCACACAGGAGAGTATGATTGTGTCTCTCCTCCTGTAAGAGTAAGGGCAATAATCATCTATCTTAATAGTTATGTGGATTATTGGGAGGGAAAGGGTGAGAATAGATTAAATGAGAGGGATTGAAAAAGTTTAATAGTGGATCTACAGTGGTGGATTTCTGGGGATTTGGGATGAGAGAGAGAGAGAGAGAGAGAGAGGAGAGATGAGAGAGAGAGAGAGAGAGAGAGAGAGAGAGAGAGAGAGGAGGGCTCCATTCTTGCTTCTACCCTTCCGTAGTTTTCTTAGTCCCTTCTTCTTCTTCTTCTTCTTCTTCTTCTTCAAAGAATGAGAGAATAGACAAAGATTCATAAAACTGTATTTAATCACTTCTCTCTATGGCTAACAAGAAGAGAGAGAGAGAGAGAGAGAGAGGAGAGAGAGAGAGAGAGAGAGAGAGAGAGAGAGAGAGAGAAGAGCATCTCCCTCTATTTTCCTACATCACGAGAAGAAGCGAATGGAGAAATCCGATAATCTTTCCGATTTATTTTTGAACTGAAGAAAATTCTTCGATTGATGAAGAAGATTCTTTGTGTCTCTTCTGGAGTATTGTTTGTTTAATGAACATTTCTTTGTCGATGCTTCTTTGAATTTATAAAACTGTTCGTCCTTGAGATTTCCTGAACCTTTATATTTTCCTCATAATACCACGAATTCAGCCAGCTTCTACGAACTTTCTCGTCGAACTCTCTATTGTTTATTATTAATTTCAAAATAAAAAATAAATATTCTATATAAAAGATACTACTTAATTCTAGAGATCAAAATCTATCTCTTGATTTGATCTTTATCTTATTTTAGATTAAAATTTGGTCCTGACCCAATGTCGATAGCATTCCTCAGATCAATCGACGTCTCCCAATTTCCCGTCGACAGACATAAACTGGTATCAGGCCAAGGAATTCGCATAACTGATCAATTTCCTCTGTGTTCCTCCCTTCATGGGAGGTGTCAGACCCATCTGCAATTATCAGATATTTACTTGTTTACTTATGGACGAAAACAAATCATATTCTTTCTGATATGAACTGATAAGTGTCCAGAGATTAATTGTAAATGGAAAGGAAGGGTTGTGTGAATGTGTGTGTTCGTTTATTTATATTCAATTGAGAAGAAGCTTAAACAATTGAGGTCATGTGTGAATTATTCAGTAGCAACCATTTTGGAAAGTCAAAACAAAACTTTTTTACGTTGGACCTTCTCTATATATTAAAAAGTATTGAAACAATCGCTAAGATTGAAGTGGTCAAGGGATTTTGATCATTCTTCCTTCTCTGAATAAGGATGGAAATCCTCTTTGTTGATAAAGCCACTTAGGTTAAGAAACAATTCATGCATGGTAGCTGATAAGCAGGAGGTGATGGAAGAGGAGAGAGAGAGAGAGAGAGAGAGAGAGAGAGAGAGAGAGAGAGAGAGAGAGAGAGAGAGAGAGAGAGAGAGAAATGTTCCCTCCTGAGCATAATTGGTCTGAGGAGACACTTCCTACAGCTTATTCTTCACAAGGATCTTTAGTAATTAGCAGGAGAGCCGTCCTAAAGGCATCATCAACATCAGTACTGTTCATCTCCAACGAATTCTCAATGATGCCTCAACTACGTAAACATCTCCCTCTCCTTCACTCCCTCTTTCCTCTTTCTTGACTCTCTTATTCTTTCACACGTGAACCACTTCACAGATTATCCATTTCTTCAAAATTCCTTTATCATCCAAAACTGCTCCAATTCCTCCATCCAGAGGTCGTGCTAAAAGAGGCTCTCTGGACATCAAGTAGAATTTAGCTCTGGATCAAAATACACAAATGCATTATACAATCGCGATAGATGTCATTTGAAATAAGGTTATATCTATGGGACTTTAACTTCATATATAATGTACTAATAAACTTCTATGGTTGTGATATCATAGAGGCACGAGAAGATAAGATGATGAGGAAAGGTAAAAATTAGGTGTCAGGATGAGATGGACAGGGAATTATTCATAGGAGAAATAGAACGAGACGATGAAATGGAAATGGAAGACTCAACACTCGAGTCATTCGATCTTTGACAGGATTATGAATGAAATAGAATAGTGATTATTTTTTCAAGATTTGTTAAGGGGTGTCAATTGCAGACGACTCCATGCACAAGTATAAGTCCTCGGAACAAAGACTGGCCTCCCTCTTTCCCTCCAACCTCTTATTCCGCTTTTTAAGCAAACAGGACGCATAACGTGTAAACAAAAACACAACAGAGTAAACAAAGATTCTCTGTGGCGAAAGTATCGAATAAAAGAGAGATGACATATAGGTTCTTCTGTGGTTTGTCTGTTAAGGGTTAAGCGTCGAGTTTTCCAGGATAGGAAAACATCGTTTCCACTTCCTTCCCCTGCGTCTTTTGCAATCTTGAGGCACCCATATATTGATATATATATATATATATATATATATATATATATATATATATATATATATATATATATATATATATATATATATATATATATATATATATATGGTATTTATTAAGCAGAAGTGGTTGTTTGTTTTATATGGTATTTATTAAGTAAGCAGAAGTGGTTGTTTGTTTTATATGGTATTTATTAAGTAAGTGGAAGTAGTTGTTTGTTTTATATGATATTTATTCAATAAGTGGAAGTGGTTGTTTGTTTTATATGGTATTTATTAAGTAAGCGGAAGTGGTTGTTTGTTTTATACGGTATTTATTAAGTAAGCGGAAGTGGTTGTTTGTTTTATACGGTATTTATTAAGTAAGCGGAAGTGGTTGTTTGTTTTATATGGTATTTATTAAGTAAGCGGAAGTGGTTGTTTGTTTTATATGGTATTTATTAAGTAAGCGGAAGTGGTTGTTTGTTTTATATGGTATTTATTAAGTAAGCGGAAGTGGTTGTTTGTTTTATACGGTATTTATTAAGTAAGCGGAAGTGGTTGTTTGTTTTATATGGTATTTATTAAGTAAGCGGAAGTGGTTGTTTGTTTTATATGGTATTTATTAAGTAAGCGGAAGTGGTTGTTTGTTTTAAGCGTCGAATTTTCCAGGATAGGAAACAAGAAGAAGAATCATTGTGGCTTTCAGCTTCCGCGAGAGTGATATAGTTATGTATTTTTGTCTGTAAATTTTATTCGCAAGATGTTTTCCTCGATTACATAACTGGTTTTCCTTTGTCCATAACTTCTTTATTTCGATTTGCTTTATTGATATTAATAACAATATTATAAATGTTGAGGTTGAAATCTTTTGACAATTTAAGCTGTGCATCCTAAATGCATATTATTCATTAAGGCCAAAATGCAAAGATGATAATTTCATTTGATCTTGGTCTCATTCATCAAAGCCATTTATCTTCCAGAGTTCCAGATGCATCTCTTAATGTCTATCGAACCCGTTGGAGGAATTCTTCCAAAAGGAAATATTAGTTGTGACAGACGGAAGTTGAAGAAGAAAAACTACATTTTAATTGAATGTAATTGAAAGATAAGATGTGGAATTAGAATGGGAACAAAGACTTATTTTGAAAATTATTGTATCAGGAAAACGCAATGAGTAATTAAACGTTTCCCTATATTTCTTAAAACTGTATTTTGCAGGTGATAATCCCCATGGTTAGATTGGTCCTTAGCCACCCATGGGAAATGACTTCCTGGAAAACCTCCATACCATAGATTTCTAAATCCTAACCTTGGGGATTGGAGAGCCAACAATGTAACGGTTCGCCAAAGGCTTTAAGATCAGAGATCACTCTACATTGGATTTGACCCTACCAATACACCTCCTTGCTCATGAGCCACACCTAGCACGGAATAGTACACCCTAACTAAGATGGTGAACAACAATTATTAATAGTGAAAACAGTAACGGAAGAACGTGATGGGGAGCAGTACTGTAGGGGTTTAAAACCCCATACCCGTTTTCAGCCCCTCTTATGGGTGAGTGACATCGGGTCTACCTTCATCCTCTTAAGAGGAAGAATCAATCTTCCTTCCACCAGGAGTAATGTCCTCCAGACGTCATTCTCTCATCACTTTTAGTCTTCTCTTCTTCTTATGCTTCTCCTCCTTTTTCCCTTCGAATTTAATTCCATTGTCGGGAGCAGAGTTCCTATGGACCAAGGGAACACGCATTCGTCGGTAGACAATGATGGCAGAGAGGGTTCGGCTTTTTGGGGGATCAGCCCAATGGGAAGTCTTAAAGGAGAGAGAGAGAGAGAGAGAGAGAGAGAGAGAGAGAGAGAGAGAGAGAGAGAGAGAGAGAGAGAATATTCATGACATAGTTCATTGAGCAAATGTTGATCTTGATAATTCACTCAGCTCGCAATTAATGTTGGATCAATCAGCCTAACTTCAAAACCTTCTCGAGCGTTTATAAGTTTTCTGAAAGTACTCACTGTTTGTTTGTGTGTTTGTGCGTAAGTTTGTGTTAACAGAAACTAGAAGAAGTAAATAAATATGATAAGAAATAATAATGAAATCAAGGATTCAATTACGGCAAATAATTGACGGTAAAAGCAAATTTTAATTATCATACAACGATCATTCTAAATATTCTGGAATTTCTATAATCCTGTATATTTCTTTCTCTATTATATTTAGGCCTATATATGTGTATGTAATAAAAAAAAATTGTGATCATTAGAATGAGTTCATTATTCAGAATTCTATTACACTATCCTGGAAGAAAATAAAAAAATTACTTAAAATAAAACAGTAAAAAATGGTCCAAAATCAGAGTAATTTTGGCCTCTTTTGAAGTCGCTTTGACAAACGACTAAACTGAAATCACTAATTGTCATCTCACACCAAAGGGAAAAGTCCATCAAAAAGAACAAATAAAAAACTAAAGTTCCTAAAAAACTTATCCATTTTCCTTTCATTTTTACACAATTTTGTTGAAATGTTCAAATGGAAAAATTCCTTTTTGGGAGCTACCTAATTAAACTTACTTTACTATTCTCTTCGTTAATGAAGACAAATGAATGGCGTTTAGGAAGTAATGAATCCTTTTAAGTCTGCAGCTTTTAGAAAGCTGTTTATAGATTCCTGATTATTTTCAGTATATCATTTATTTCTTTTACTTCATATTTCAACAAAGAAATTTCCTGACTTATTACGAGGAAAAGATAATTTTTTTTTTAATGTATTTTGATTTTTCGGGTTACCATACTCTAGAATATTAACTGATATGTTGACAATACTTTAGAATGAGTGAGAGAGAGAGAGAGAGAGAGAGAGAGAGAGAGAGAGAGAGAGAGAGAGAGAGAGAGAGAGAGAATATTGCCATGCAAAACCCGCCTTGGTGTCTTTATCATGAAGTAATGCATATCGGAGATTTTTCGAAATCTCAAATCAACAAATGAAATTCTAAAACATCGATACTCTTTGTCACAAAATCCAAATATGTTATAAATTCCTCATTATTTACCTATGAAAAACATCAGATCTCTTCTTTAACATAGTAAAAGTATTCAGTTCATGTAACTTCTTGTAGCAAATTCTCAAAATAAATTGAAAAAGAAAAAAAAAAACTGCATTCCTCTGAGGCAAATAAAACCAAATATTTGAATTATCCAAAAACTCAATTACCAGGTACCACTATAATGCAAGCTTCCTTAGTTTACAAGATAGTAGGTTGGCCATGGCACCAGCCGCCCGTTGAGATACTACCGCTAGAGAGTTAGGGGGTCCTTTGACTGGCCAGACAGTACCATATTGGATCCTTCTCTCTGGTTACGGTTCTTTCCCTTTGCCTACACAGACACCGAATAGTCTGGCCTAATCTTTACAGATTCTACTCTGTCCTCATACACCTGACAACACTGAGATTACTAAACAATTCTTCTTCACCCCAGGGGTTAACTACGGCAATGTAATTGTTCAGTGGCTGCTTTCCTCTTGGTAAGGGTAGAAGAGACTCTTTAGCTATGGTAAGCAGCTCTTCTAGGAGAAGGACACTCCAAAATCAAACCATTGTTCTCTAGTCTTGGGTAGTGCTATAGCCTCTGTACCATGGCCTTCCACTGTCTTGGGTTAGAGTTCTCTTGCTTGAGGGTACACTCAGGCACACTGTTGTATCTAGTTTCTCTTTCTCTTGTTTTGTTGAAGTTTTTGTTGTTTATATAGGAAATATTTATTTAAATGTTGTTACTATTCTTAAAATATTTTATTTTTCCTTGTTTCCTTTCCTCACTGAGCTATTTTCCCTGTTGGGGCCCCTGGGCTTATAGCATCCTGCTTTTCCAACTAGGGTTTTAGCTTAGCATTTAATAATAATAATAATAATAATAATTCCATGTCTGGTACCAGAGGCATATATGAGCCTCTATTATTCGGAAAATCCAGGTACCTGGTCCCGATGGCTGTGGGTACCTGGTCCTCTCTCGACGCCATCAAAAGATCCTCCATCTTGCCTCTGATGGAGAGATGACTTTTCCTCTTCCCGGAGGAAAAAACAAATTTTTCTTCCTCCTTTCGAGTTATTTCGGGTCTACGCTAAAACGCCTCTTATTAGGGAGACGATATTTTGCTTAGTTGTTGTTGTTGTTGTTGTTGTTGTTGTTGTTCTTCTTCTTCTTCTTCTTCTTCTTCTTCTTCTTCTTGATTACAGAATTCTCCTTCCATTTCATGAATGTTTTAGTTTAGATCTTCCTTCTGATCATAAGAAGACTGGCCATGTTTTAGTAAAGCTCACAAAAAATAGCCTTAGTTATCATTTGTTCCTTGGATTTTATAATGTGAATCTTTCAATGCCTCTATCAATGAAGACAGGCTTATTAAATTAAAAATTACCTTCTGTGTAGTTAAAAAGAATGTGTATGATACATCATCACTAATGTTATATATATATATATATATATATATATATATATATATATATATATATATATATATATATATATATAATATATATATGTATATATATATATATATATATATATATATATATATATATATATATATATATATATATATATATGATAAAGCAAATAAGGTATATTAACACACACACTTTATAGATAAACATAAAATATGCGATTAACAAAATGTTACTTCTCTAGATTTTTGCTCAGCTCAAAAAAACTTCTAATTCCACCATCATTCGAATTCTACTTCTGACTTTCCCCTCCTTATCTTGGACTCCTGTGTTCTTATCTGCTAAATTTCCTGAGGAATTTCGTTAACTATTTCCAAAAGGTTGGTTTATCTCGGAAGGATTTTCCCTTTGATGATAAGACGAAATCCCCCAACGTTCCAAAACGTTTCATTCCAAACTTATCATTGAATTTCCTCCAATTTCATTTACCGGTGATTTTAAATATTGATATCCTTTCTGATGAACTCCTACTGTCCTTAGTTAAATAATAATTAGTTTTTATTTAATTTCATTTTGACTTGCTTTGTATTAAAGGGATTAAGAAGGGAAAAAAACTGTACATAATGTAAATAATATACAGTATATTATATATCTATACAAGAACTATTT
>NC_090749.1:98806061-98831061 GCF_036898095.1 Palaemon carinicauda | reverse complement strand
TTTTTATCAACTTTTTGCACCTGTTTTATCTTCTTCCTTTCTTTCCCTTTCTTTATATAAAGGGGTGGGATATTCTTTCTTACCCCCCCTAACATCCCTCAATTGAAGAAGGGTCTTCTTCTCCTCTATGGGAGACAAAAACTATTGATTTCCGAGGTAAGATTACTGGAGGAATCCGGAAGTGGGAGTCAGTCTTTTATTTTGTTTGTTTTATTCTAAAGAAGTTAACTCTGGATTTTGATAACTCTCGAAAGTCTTACCAATACTTTTGTACATATTTTTTGTGAAAAAAAAAAACAAGAAAAAAAAAAGCCTTAAAATGATTCACCTGAGAGTTATGTAAAATTGAACCATCCTTTTCTATGGGATTATTTCAAACTAGAAAAGATTATGAGGCGACAAATATGGAAAGGTCGAAATCATGACAAACTAGAATCGTCATTCAATTCTTTGTGTAATTTGAAATTAATTCAAATATGTTTTATCACCTAAAGGGAGGAATTTGTTTTAAGAATTAAAGGAATATATGTACTTAAGGATTTGAAGAATTTTAATGTGTTATATGACTTGAATCATTTTAATACGTTTATGATTGAAACGTGTTAAACATATTATACTTTTTAAAGGGATGTGATGTAAATTACAATATAAATGAATTGAAGTGACAGATATGCCTTACTATTTTAGGGAATTAATATGTTTAAGATTTAATTGAGCTGATGTGTTTTACTATAGTAAGATAGTGAAGTTTTATCATTTAAAAGGACCAGATATATTCTATTTCATTATATTTTACCATTCCTTTGAAAATAATATTTTAGTTTTACTGAAAGAGATTTATGTCATTGAAGGGATCAGCAGAAGGACAATTCCAGTGAAGCTTCGGAGACTTCTTTTCAGTTATTAGAACGAGAAATGAAGGAGAAGGAAGAAGGACCCCCCTTTTCTCTCTCTCTCTCTCTCTCTCTCTCTCTCTCTCTCTCTCTCTCTCTCTCTCTCTCTCTTACAATTTACCTGGAATAGGAAGGACGTCTTGGAAGTTATAAATCAAGTTGTAGGAAAGGGTAGGGGGTTGGAAAGTAGGGGAAAAGGAAGAGTAAGTTAGAGGGAGATGTGGGAATGGGAGAGGGGAGAGGAGAGAGCAAGAGAGGGAGAGGTGGGACAGAGAGAGGGAAGGGGGGTGAAGCAACTTTGAAAGTTTGATGGGGATCAACGATCCAGGTTTTTGAGAGAGAGAGAGAGAGAGAGAGAGAGGAGAGAGAGAGAGAGAGAGAGAGAGAGAGAGAGAGAGCCTTACCTTATTGCCTTATTTTTTGTTTGGGGTCCCCCCAGGTCCCCTCAGTGTGAGGCACCTCGTATATCCACCAGAGAGTTGCTAATGCATCTTCCGGTGTATTTTGCATCTTCCAGTCTTGGAAGGTCTGGGATGCATCTTAGGTATTTATCGAGCTTATTCTTAAACACATCTACGCTCACTCCTGATATGTTTCTTATATGAGCTGGCAGCACATTAAATAGTCGCTGCATAATTACCGATGCTGGTGCGTAGTGGATTAATGTCCTGTGCGCCTTTCTTAGTTTACCTGGAATATTTTTTGGCACTATTAATCTGCCTCGGCTTGCTCTTTCTGATATTTTTAGCTCCATGATGTTTTCAGTAATTCCTTCTATTTGCTTCCATGCTTGTATTATCATGTAGCGTTCTCTTCTCCTTTCTAGACTGTATAGTTTTAAAAATTGCAGTCTTTCCCAGTAGTCAAGGTCCTTAACTTCTTCTATTCTAGCAGTATAGGACCTTTGTACACTATTTGCGCAATATCCTTTTGGTAGTGTGGGTACCATATCACATTGCAGTACTCGAGTGTACTACGTACATAAGTTTTGTAAAGCATAATCATGTGTTCAGCTTTTCTTGTTTTAAAGTGTCTGAATAACATTCCCATTTTTGCTTTACATTTAGCCAACAATGTTGCTATTTGGTCGTTGCATAACATATTCCTATTTAACATTACACCAAGGTCTTTAATTGCTTCCTTGTTTGTGATTGTCTCATTATTAGGTCCCTTGTATGCATACACCATTCCTTCTCTGTTTCCATAATTTATTGATCCGAATTTATCGGAGTTAAATACCATCCTATTTATCTCCGCCCATTCATATATTTTGTTTAGATCTCTTTGTAGTGAGTTCCTATCTTCATCACAAGTAATTTCTCTACTTATTCTTGTGTCATTGGTGAAACTTCTAACTACGTAGTTTTCAACATCACAGTCTATGTCTGAGATCATAATAACAAACAGCAGTGCAGCTAATACCGTACCTTGTGGCACACCCGATATTACCTGGACTTCATCTGATTTCTCGTCATTTGCAACCACTATCTGTTTTCTGTTTTGCAGGAATTCTTTTACCCATTTTCCTATCTTTCCCACAATATTATGCTTTCTCATTTTTTTCTCCAATATGTTATGGTCTACCTTGTCAAAGGCTTTTGCAAAATCTAGATAGATCACATCTGTGTCTTTTTCATTTATCATATTTTTGTATACGTTTTCATAGTGGGCTATCAGTTGGGTCTGTTTACTTTTTCCAGGCACGAAACCGTGTTGACCCATATTAAACAAATTATTTTTAACCAAATGGTTCATTGTTTTCTTTTTTATTACCCTGTCATACACTTTCATAATATGTGATGTTAGACTAACAGGTCTTGATCCACTTTTGAAGATAGGGGTTATATAAGCTAATTTATGTTTAACATATATCTCGCTCATATCAACACTTTGTCTTAGCAGTATTGCAAGCGGCTTCGCGATAGTGTTTGCAGTTTTTTTTAACAAAATCGCTGGAACTCCATCTGGTCCGGCTGCCGATCCATTTTTAATTTCGTTTATAGCCTTGACAATATCTGCTTCATTATTATCTATATCCGTTAGATATTCAACATTTTCTTCTCTCATTTCTGTTTCATTATTCTCATTCGCAATTCTTGGCGTGAACTCACTCTTATATTTTTCTGCTAATATGTTGCATATTTCCTTTTTTTAATTCGTTAGCCATCCTTCAATTCTAAGAGGGCCTATTTCTACTCTCCCTTTATTCATCTTTTTTGCATAGGAGTAAAGTATTTTGGGGTTTCTTTTTATATTTTGAAGTGTCCTTTCTTCTCAGTCCCTTTTTTCATTTTCTTTCGACTGTATAATCTTTTGTTCTGCATTTTCTATCTTATATTTTATTTCCCTCATTTTCCACACATTTTTTTCTTTTGCAAGATTTTTCTTCCACTTTTTAATTTTCTGAAATAAGATATTTCTGTCTCTTGGTATGCACGTCTTTTATTTATTGTTTTTTTTTCGGTACATATTTTTCAACAATTTTCTCCAGTATTTTGTACAGTATGTCCGTATTTACGTGTATATTATCACTTACAAATACATTTTTCCATTCTTTATTCAGTTCTTCATTTATTTCTGACCATTTTATATTCTTACTTCAAAAATTATATTTTCCATATCCTTCCCAAAGTTTTGTGCTTTTATTAATTCTGCGATCACTTGCTTTGGAATGGACTATCAATTCTATGACATTGTGGTCTGAAATTCCCGTGTTATACACTATTATTTCTTTAACATAATTCACCTCATTCACAAATACTAGATCTAGGACAGAGAGAAGTTTTATCTGTCAAATGTACATAATTAAAGAATTAATCACTTCAATTTACTTTTATTACACTTCCTACTCATTCATCTTTCCATTTGTAACGTCTAATCTCCTTCTGAGATGGAAAAGTAATATCATTTAAGAGAGGCTTCAATTGAAGTTATTTCTGTCAGAATTAATCAATTCACTTCACTTTTATTACACTTCCTACTCATTCATCTATGATCATTCCATTTGGAACATTCATTTGATGGGTTTAAACTAAGTTACCTCAAGATTCTAGTTTTAAGAAACATGAACTTTATTTTTGAGAATGTATAATAAAAAAAACCCTCACGATTCTTCACTCCATTTCATTGAATAAAATTCCTTCCATTCAATGATACTTTCGGTGGATGTAATGGGACAAGTATTAGACCATCATATAGATAAACGAAACGTCTTATCTTATTCGAAGATGGAAAAGTATTTTAAAAAGTATAACTTTCAAACACTTAAAATTATACTCTTAATCATATGGTCACATTTCCCCCCATCATCAGAAACTCCTTAACTTGTGAAAAATTAAAAATTAATCTGGATTTTTCAGTATCCATAAAGTTAGAGAGAAATTACCCTGGAATTTGGAGTTTCAGGTTCTAGTTAGGTCAAAGGAAATAGAAGAATCGATAGAAATATCATTCGTGCGAAACTAACTTTGCTGATTTAGCTCAGCAGAACTTTTTAAATGCGACTCAGTTATACAGTTTTTGGAAATTGAGGTAAAGTAATTTCTAAATGTACCTAATAAATGTTTTAATTATATTCCGAGAAAGATTTCTTTTCCAGCTCTCCCTCGGAGTCTAACGTTCCCTTCAAAGAACTGTTTTGTATTGATTGAAGAATTGTCTATGCATAAATGATAAAAGTTATTTAAAAATGTCTTTTGTGTAGCGTTGTTTGAAAGAATATCAGAAAGTGTTGAAGAATATTCTATATTTTAATCCAATTTCCTGATGGCATGTTCTTTGTGCCGCGTATATATTCAACGAATGTTATTCATAGATCTCTTTTAGTTTTCGTATAAATCCGTTCTCATTTAATTAGGGATAAAACATTTATGGAAATTAATGAGGCACAAATAATTCTAGTGTTCAAAATGTTAGCACATACTACCAGCATGAATAACTCTTCTTGTTCTTCTCATTACCTTGAAAAAATCACAATATTTAAGTGGAATCTTCCTCTTGTGTATTTCAGAAGTAAATCATCCTTCACCTTCACTATGTATTTGGTCCTTCTTGGCTCCCTGGTTAATTATTGCCTCAGAAGTTATCACATGATTAGGAGGATAAGATGGCCCTTATCTGCAGTGTTACTGACCCGGTTGATGGATTTAGTGTTCATTAACGCAATCCAGTTCATCAACAGTCAATCAAAATATAATCAATTCCAGGCCAGGTCAGCAACTATATATCAACATTCAAAAATAAGTTCTCCAAAGGAGGAATTACGGCTCAAAAATAAACAAAACACTTCCACGCTGGTCGAATTCAATAAATATCAAAATCCAGCGTGCACACACACGCAACTGCCTCAAGTCACAGTCAATAACCTAGCTAAAGGTAAACAAACAACCTCATTTATACCAACAGTCTATCTCACAACAAGCAATCAATACACTAACTACCTTTCGCGCTCTCTCTCTCTCTCTCTTCTCTCTCTCTCTCTCTCTCTCTCTCTCTCTCTCTCTCTCTCTCTCTCTCTCTCTCTCTCAGGATTTGGCAAAAAAGCATGAATGAATAAAAATTAATCCTCCACATTCCTCCCCCCTTACTTTGCCAAATCCTTCTCACACAACACTTACATTATTTTTTTCATTACCCAGTCGCAATCGGGAACGGGACCTCTGCTCCGAGTAACTGGGGCTTCATACACTCTCTCATTCACTTCTTCCTTATCGCAATCATTCGCTACATTAACACTATTCCAATTTAAATCCCTATCATCTAATCATATCATGTACTATCCCATCTACCTCACTATCATCTGGCCCTAAAATCTCACTTATTTCCATCAGCAATTCATCCATTTCATCAAAACCATTTTCTACTTTAATAAAAGATTCATTTATACTACTTATCATTCTCCTATCTCTCATTCTGGCATTTGTCATACTTTCTTTTACATCATCTAAGGAAAAGCCACACACACTAAAGGTATCCTTCATACTCAGCCATGATTCATCTGTATTAACACATTTATCTTCCATACTCACTTGTACATTTACACCCTTGTCATGCCTATTCTGGTTCCTACCTATGCCTATAACTTTCCCTTGCACTTTATCCTCGCTAAAAATTTTCAAACGCTTCTTTTTCCTATATTCAACTAAGACTAATTGCTTATTTTCCAGCCCTAACTTCTCATGCATACTAGGTTCATACTTAGTCATTTCCCACCCATTATTAATCCCATTCTTACGAACATTGATCCTATTCCTTCCACACACACACAGGAGGACTCACCCAGCTGAACCCTCTTACAATCTAGTTACCCAAACATCCTGGCTGACTTAATCCCTTCTTCCTACATACTCTAGCTACATGCCCATCTACACCACATCCAGTACACTTACCCCGCGGCTCCTTGCACATTCTAGCATAATGACCATCCTTACCACAATTACCACAAATCACATTCATACGATTACTACGACATCCACTCGCTATGTGACCAGTCATACCACACCGATAACATTTAACCCCCTTCTCTTTCTTATACTCACTAATACGATGCCCTGTCTCTCCACACCCGAAACATGCTCCTAACGCCCATCTACACTCATTCTTTTTATGCCCTACTTTCCCACACCTATAACACTTCTCTTCACGGACACATCTACCTGACCTACCTTGCTGCACACTAGCACTCCTATCCCTCCAAACCTGATTCCCTTGCCTAAACCCTTCATTTGTCCTTACAGGTATTCCCACATTACTCGCCCTAACACTCCTATCTACTACACTATCAGCTACCCTCATCGGTCCTCTCATAACAGCATATCTAAAACTAACAAATTCTGGCACACTTTCCTCCATTCCAGTTCTTACACTCACAGATTTACTTTCTTACATACATCTATCTAACTCGTAATCCTCAACTATCTCTAAAATATCATCCCATGTCAATCTTTCTTTCATCCACCTCATTTTCTCCTTCCGTTTCAAATTAATAAACTCAGCAACATTCTCAGGTACAGTAGCCAAAAACTTCTTCATTAATCCTTATTCTCATTTATACCTTCATCCCCATACTTCTTCCTAGCTAGTTTCCAACCTACATACATACATTGATATTGCTTCTCCTACATTCATCCGTGCTACATCAAAATCATTCTTACGCTTATACCTAACACTCCCTTTCATACGTTTTACCTGCTAAATTATTCTCTTTTTCACACTTCCATAATCAACATCCCCTACACTCATTATCACACCATACATCGTCAACAAATACCCAGTCAAATATTCTCTTAACTCCCTAGCCCAAACTCTCTTACTATCACCATACTTATCCTGACAATAACTCTCATACTCCCTAAAAAGATCATACACATCCCTACTACTATGCTCATTGAACCTTTCACACCTCGGTACCTCCCTCATAACCACTGTCTTACAAACATCAACTTCATTCTCACTATCTTCACTGCCTACTCCCTTGTTGCTTTCTTCCTCATTTGAATATAATGAATCCACTTCAACACTAAAATTCCTATCCTTAACCATTCCCTTCTTACCCTTTTTCTTACTTTCCACTTTCACCCATTCACGATCATCCTCACTCTCATACTGACCTTTCTTCTTTTCCCTCTTCTTATTAATTTTACCTTCCTGCTCATTCTTCCTATAACATTTCTGTTCATCCTTACTATACCTAGTCCCTTAAACTTCACTATCACTATTACTATCACTATCACTTCCTTTCCCATTATCACTTACCTTAGCCTTCTCTACCACTATCAACCCTTTACGTGAAGCTGAGGACACTCCTCCGACTGCACCTTTACCCATGAACCTTTTTATCATTCCTAATACCTGCCCCATCATATCTTCCATTCGTTCCTCATTCTCACGCATCCTTATCTCAACAGCCTCTCCAATCTCTCTACAGTTCCCTTAAGCGCTTTCAGTTCCTTTCGCATCCCCTCATTCTCACAACTTAGCATCTTATTCTCGTGCAACAATTTCTCCTCGCGCTCCTTACTCAACCGCAATTCCTCCCTTAACACCTTTAATTGCTCTTCCATTTTTCATCAACCTTAATCCTAATTCCGTCCTTCGTCCAACAGTCCAGCTTCAATCCCACCTCGGCTGTCCCTGTTCGGGCGCCAAAATAATGTGGCGGGATGTTGCAAGGACAACCCCCACACCCTTGAATCACTCTAACTGACAAATGTCTCAACAAAACAAACTTTCCCCTTATGTTTTCTAAAACAAGACTCTTGAACAAAAAAAAAAAAAAAAAAACTTACCACTATATTTCTTAAAACTACAATACTTAACATCCACAACCAAAATAATTACACTTAAAACCAATCTTTAACTTAATAAATATACCAAAAATAAGGTAAGGGCCAACAGTTCTTCCAGGCCAATGCCACAACTCTCTGGGAGACGCAACACTCGGTGGCAAACAGATAATTTCGTGGCAATCTGCTACACCTGCCTCACTTGATTGGCAGTCTATATCATCAGTATCATCATCATCATCATCATCATATTATAATAGCACAAGAGCAATCAAATCAGGTTCATTAACGCAATCCAGCTCATCAAAAGGCAGTCTAAATGTAATCAATTCCAGGCCAGGTCAGCAATTATACATCAACATACAAAAAATAAGTTCTCCAAAGGAGGAATTACGGCTCAAAAATAAACAAAACACTTCCACGCTGGTCGAATCTAATAAATATCAAAATCCAGCGTGAACACACACGCAACTGCCTCAAGTCGCAATCAATAAAGAAAAAGCATTCGCTCCGAAAAATTTACTACTGTCCTAACCTAGCTAAAGGTAAACAAACAACCTCATTTATACCAACAGCCTTTCTCACAACAAACAATCAATACATTAACTACCTTTCACTCGCTGAGACAATCTCTCTCTCTCTCTCTCTCTCTCTCTCTCTCTCTCTCTCTCTCGGGATTTGGCAAAAAAAAAAAAAAAAAAATTAATCCTCCACACTACCTCTCGGGCCCTGCCTCGTGGCCTCCCTCCCTCCATCTTACCTCTCATCCCATTTTATATTGACTCTTCACCACATCACCTCTTTCCCGGCCTCTAAAGCAAACAGGACGAATAAAGTGTAAACAAAAACACAACCGAGTAAACAAAGATTCTTGGTTTGAAAAGAGACGAATTAAAGAGAGATGTTACAAATGTTCTTCTGTGGTTAAGCGTCGAGTTTCCCAGGATAGGAAATAAGAAGAAGTTTTTTTTGTTTTGGCTTTGAACTTACAAGACTCTCTCTCTCTCTCTCTCTCTCTCTCTCTCTCTCTCTCTCTCTCTCTCTCTCTCTCGCATATTTTTCTTTCATTACTCTTTACACTTTCTCTCACTTCGAAAGTAATCAAGAGGAAAAACATTTACCTGTGTCTTTCACATGACTCATTCCAAGACCTCTTGTGTCTTTCACATTCGCAACCCAATCCCAATCGCTTTTCTCTGCCATCTCCTGATTGGCACTTCCGGTCAGCCCCTGTGTCTTTGGGGATTGGATCTAATCCAGAGATCATTTTCCCAATCGTTGATTAGACCTGATTTTCAGGATTAGATTTCCATTCAGAGATTAACTTTTGTTCACAGAATGAATCTTATTCAGGAGATTTAGGTTCCAATTCAGAGATCTTTTTCTATATTCTGATGTTTTGTTTTAATTGATTAAATTGTTTTTTATTTTATCTCTGTTTCAATCAACACAGCGGGAGTTGAAGTGTATTATTATAATAAAACATATGAATGTTTTTCTTTATTCTTAAAGTAAAGAAGGTCGGTCGAATATTGGTTTTACTAACTTCTAAACACTATAACAACAACTTATAAATGATAATCAATCAACGCAAGTCTAAAATACGTCATCGAACGTACATACTATTTCAAAATGAAATCGGCCAAACATCTTACAAAAATCCATTTAGATAATTTAGAACAAAGGAAATACGAAGCAGTAGATGGAACTGACCGTATTACATGAGGTGGGGTGAATGGTGAGGTTCTGACTGACCTCTGTTGACCTCTTGATTTCCTTGTTCGGTTTTTGTAACTTGGTTGAGGTTCTTCTCAATACTGGTTCACCAAACCCTTGGGGAGGGTTGAGTCTGCTGGGAAGAAAGACAGTGGATCTTAATTGATGTTGTTACTGTATTTACAGGAAATTTCAGATTCTCCCCTAATAGACTCTAAAGTTAGTTTCGAAATGACGTTTGTCTACTCTAAGAAAATAAGAAAAAAGTTAAATTATGCCAAAAAAGTCTAACTTCTTCTAATTAGGAAACTTTCTAAAAAAAATTGAAAAAAAAAAAAACAAATGAATTGATAAATAAAATAAAAAGATTTATTTTTCAACTGTATAGGTACAGTGAAATTCAAGCACATAATATTAATTACGAAAATTAATGTGGAAGAGAGAGAGAGAGAGAGAGAGAGAGAGAGAGAGAGAGAGAGAGAGAGAGAGAGAGCCCATGTAGGCACTTAATCTTCCTTTCAAAGAAGGACACTTCATTGTAAGTAGAGTGACAAGATTTTTCGATTAAAATTACGGGTTTTTAACAGTGCACTCACCACACACCCACACACTAATACACAAACACATAGATACTCAAGTACAGGGATGTATATATATATACAGACACACACATATATATATGTATATATATATATATATATATATATATATATATATATGTGTGTGTGTGTGTGTGTGTGTGTGTGTATACATATAGACATTAGATTTATTTGGTCCTTATTTTGGGTGAATAAAACAAAGTGCAATGAATTGTTCGACCGGCAAAACTACAAAATCCTGATTTGACTTATCTCCAAACAACTTCCGATTCCTGAATCATTCGAATTGTAATCCTGATCTTATCTTATTATCTCGTGTCCTTATCTGAATATCCTGACGAATTTCGTTAACTATTTCCCAAACGTTGGTTTATCTCGGAAGGATTTGCCCTTTGATGTTCCGACGAAATCCCCCAACGTTCCAAAACGTTTCATTACAACCTTGTAATTTAATTTCCTTTCTGATAAACTGTTTCTGATATACCAATTAAGGTGAGTATTAGAGAATGTTGTTAAAAGGAATTACTATATAAGAAATACAAGTGGTAGACCTTATCTTTGAACCTTGAGCCATAAACCATTTGATTTTTAAACCTTAAACGTTTGAACCTTAACCATAAAACTTGAAACCTGCTTATATATTGACACGTATCATTACAAAAGATTATATCATACTTAGTTTTTTAATATAAACAAAGTACTTCCTGGCGACAAACAATAATATTAAAGTGTGTGTAAGAGAGAGAGAGAGAGAGAGAGAGAGAGAGAGAGAGAGAGAGAGACTGGCCTTATTTTAGTAAATGCTCACAGAAATATTATTAGTTATCATTTGTTCCTTGGATTTTGTGAAATGAATCTTTCAATGCATCTATCTATGAACATTGGCTTCTTGAATTAAAAATGAACTCCTGTGTAGGTATAAAGAATGTGTAAAATACCTCATCACTAATGTTATATATATATATATATATATATATATATATATATACATATACATATATATATATATATATACATATATATATATATATATATATATATATGATAATAATAAAACTAATTTCCCCAGTATAGTAACAAAAAGAAGATTCGTTGGGCCTTTGAACTTCCGCTAGAGAAATACATTTACTTTTTTCTACAAATTTTAATCGTAAAATGTTTTCTCGATCAAATAACTGGTTTTCCTTTGTCCGGAATTTATTTATTCCGGTTTGCATACTAAACTATGATTAAATATAATGACAAACGTTAAAGGTGAAATGTTTTGACTTTTTAGGCTGTGTAACCTAAATACATATTATTCACAAAGGCCAAAATGCAAAAATGATAATTCCTTTCAATCTTGGCCTCGTTCATCAAAGCCACTTCTTTCACAGATCCATTTCTTAATGTCTGCCGAACCAGTGGGAGGAATTCTTCCAAAGGGAAATATTAGTTGTGGCAGATGGCAGTTGAAGAAGAAAAAGGAGATTCTGAATGAATGTGATTGGAAGATAAGATGTGGAATTGGATTGGGAACAAAGATTTATATTCATAATGAGTAATTAAACGTTTTCTTCTCTTTTTTATTTTGCAGGTGATAGTCCCCATGATTAGATTGGTCCTTAACCACCCATGGGAAATGACTTCCTGGAAAACTTCCACTACACAGACTTCTACATCCCAACCTTGGGGATTGGAGAGCCACCAATGTAAAACGGTTCGTCAATCACCACATGCGTTTAAGCTCAAAGTTCACTCTGTATTTGATTTGACCCTACCAATACACGGAACAGTATATCCTAACTAAGAATGGTAAACAACAATTATTAATAGTGAAAACAGTAGTATGTTGTACTGCATGGGTTGAACCCGTTACCCCTTTTCACCTCATCCTCTTTTAGGTGTGTGTGATATCGGGCCTCCCTTTATCCTCTTAGGAGGAATAACCAATCTTCCTTCCACCAGGAGTAATGTCCTACAAACGTCATTCTCTCGCCCCTTTTATGGTGACAATGGGCGTCTGTGGGGACAGGGATTAAAACTCTCTTCTCCTCTCCTTCTTTTCCTTTTCCCCTTCGAATTAAAATTATTATTATTATTATAATTATTATTATTATTATTATTATTATTATTATTATTATTTTTATCATTATTATTATTATTATTATTATTATTAATATTATCATTATTATTATTATTATTATTATTATTATTATTATTATCATTATCATTATCTACCCGATAGGTAGAGTTAAAGAGAGAGCGAGAGAGAGAGAGAGAGAGAGAGAGAGAGAGAGAGAGAGAGAGAGAATATCCATGACGTAAGTTGACCGAGAAACTGATGAGCAATTGTCGATATTGGTAATTCTCTTTGCTCGCGATTAATGTTGTCTCAATCAGCCTAACTTCAAAACCTTCTCGAGCGTTTATAAGTTTTCCGGAAGTACTCGCTACTTGTTTTTGTGTTTATGCGTGTGTTTGTGCTAACCGAAATTAGAAGGAAAAGGAAAATAAATATGATATAATAACGATACCAAGGATTCAATTATGGCGAATAATGGACGGATGAAAAAACAAAGGTAAAAGGAACGTCTAAATATCTGCAATTTCTATATTAATTTCTATGTTTCTCTATTATATCTATGTAAATATATATATATATATATATATATATATATATATGTGTGTGTGTGTGTGTGTGTGTGTGTGTGTGTGTACTCAAAATAAGTAATCATCATTAGATCGAGTTAATTGTTCTGGAATAAAAGAAAAAATACACGAGTGAAAAATTACCCAAAATCAGTATAATTTCAGTTTCTTTTGAAGTGGCTTTGACAAAAGAATAACTGAAATCACTAATTGTCAACTCACACCAAAGGAAAAAGTCGATTGAAAAAAAATGAAAAAGTAAATTTCTTGAAATAAACACTCGTCCATTTTCGTTTCATTTTTAGTTCATTTTGTTGAGCCTGGACATTTCATTTTCGTGAAATGTGAGTCAAATGGAAAAATTATCTTTGGAGTTACATAATTCAACTTACTTTATAATTCTCTTCCTTAATGAAGACAAATGAATGGTGTTTAGGAAATAAGAAATTCTTTTAAGTCTGCAGCACTTAGAAAGTTGATTATTATGGAATCCAGATACTTCAAATATACAATTTATTTCTTTGACTTCATATTTCAACCAAATTGTCTTATAACATTCATTCAAAGCATAAACCATGATAAAAATTATCTGACGCAAATCGAGTTGTTATAGAATTTCTAAAAGATATTACGATCAATTTTTAATGTATTCTAATATTACGGGTTACGATGGCACCATTCATTTTGTAATGTATTCTAATATTACTGGTTGCAATACTCTAGAATATTATCTGATATATGGACAATGCTTTCGAATGATGAGAGAGAGAGAGAGAGAGAGAGAGAGAGAGAGAGAGAGAGAGAGAGAGGGGGGGGGGCATGTGAGAAAGTCTGCACAACACATTCTCCACTGCCTCCTAAAAGAACCCAAAGGGGGGGGGGGGGTGACATACCTGACCTTTTAACCATGGCCACTTGATTGCCATGTTAAAAATTCCTCATTATTTACCTATGAAAACATCAGAGTTCTTCTTTAAAGGTTTTCGGTTCATTTAATCTCTTGAAGAAAATTCTCAAAATAAATTGCGAAAACTACATTCATTAGCTGCAAATAACACCAAATATTTGCATTATCCAAAAACTCAATTGCCAGGTACCACTGAAATGCAAGCCTTCTTAGTTTACAAGAATTCCATGTGTCTGGTACCAGCGGAATATATGTCCCTCTATTATTCAGGAAATCCAGGTACCTGGTCCCGATGGTTATGTGTACCTGGTCCTACCTGGACGCCTCCAAAAGATCCTCCATTTTGTCTCTAAATTGAAAGATGACTTTTGGTCTTTCTGAGTTCGGAGTCGAAGCTTCGTTGAGGGAAGATTCATGATCCGTCTCAAGCCTCAATGTTGTTGATGCTCTCTTTCTTGCCCCATTCATTATTCAGGACCTCCTGTCACGACACTTATTTCCGAGGTAAACGAAGAGTCTGTTTGGGGGAATGGCTCAGCGACATTGAAGATGTATGTAAACAATATCTTTAATTATAATATTCATCAAAGGAAGAAAATGTCCCCAAATATGACCTTGGAATAAGAATGGTTTAATGAATCACTTAGCAATCAAAGAAACAATATTTCTATTTATTTGAATCTGGGAGAACATTTGGATATATTATCATATAACATTTTTTGTTGTTGCTGTTGTTTTATAATCAGCATATTGTCACTGAGGACCTTCGTAAACGAATTCTTACTGGTGAAATCATGCTTAGTTAAAATCCTGATACATAATAGATAAGGCAAACTGTGTTGGAAAGAGCCTTTTTAATAAGAACACTTTGTGTTATGGTGAGCGATGTTCAATACATTCGAGGAATCGTTTCTCTGGGGAAAAGTCTCTTAAGGAAGGCAAGCGTATTGGGTCCTTTGGCTTTTAAACTGATGACGTCATATTCTGGGGAATGGAGGTGCAGGATATCTTAAGAGTTGGGGAAGAAAGTTAAGGAAAAGGAGAGAAAGGCAGTGGAGGAAGAAAGATAGGGAGATGGAAGAGAAAAAGATGATTAAGAGGGATGAAAAATAAGGAAATAAAAGAATGAGATTAGAACAGGGAGATAGAGAAGGGAAATAAAAAGTTACCATTATTTTTATATGAAATGTAAATGTAATTCAGTGACTTTGTAACTCATCTGTCTGGCCCATTTGAAGAAGGACCTCATCAATATATAGAAATAAAGTGAGAGACAGAGAACAAAAGATATTTTAGAATATATAAAATATATAAAAATAGAGTGACAGAGCAAAAGATATTCTTCAAATTTCCCAATAGTTTCCGAATTCCCTAAAAAGAAAATATGGTATGAGTCTTCGGTGTGGTCGTTTGAAAAATAAAGAGATTGACGGAGAAAATAAGATATTTCATAAAATTGGATGAATGTTGTGCATGTTTAGTGAAGATTGACAAACTGTGACAAGTGCTTCCCAAATACAATTGATGTCAAAGTGATGAACAGATCAATGTTCAGAAAACACACCTACATTTAATGACTAAATATTTGTTTTATCTATTTGTTTTCTTATCTATTTCAATATAAAAAGAAAATTCATATTGAAAATATTGATAAATGATTTGAACAAAGATTAATTATGTGTTGATGCTTAGAAGTAATAGTTTTTTGAGATTGGGGGATTGAAAGAACTGCCCCCCCCCCCCTCTCTCTCTCTCTCTCTCTCTCTCTCTCTCTCTCTCTCTCTCTCTCTCTCTCTCTCATTTGACTTCACAAGTCATCCCAGCTTCGGTGTTAGCGTCAAGAGGAAAGAAATTATTTGGACAACTTCATGACACAAAACAAAAAAGAAACAATATCAGGTTCCAAAGGAAGTTTATATACATATATATGTATATATATAATATACATATACTGTATATATATATATATATATATATATATATATATATATATATATATATATATATATATATTAGTATGTGTAAATCCATACACTTTTCTTACACGATATATTCATAAATTGTTTCCCTACACAACATCCCCTTGATGGAGGCAAGTGGAACCAAATGGGCCAAGCCCTCATATATATATATATATATATATATATATATATATATATGTATATATATATTTATATATATAATACATATATATATATATATATATATATATATATATATATCTGTCTGTGCTCATGGATATGGTTGGGAGCCCCACACCCTTCTTCTTGCTGGGTATCCTAGAGACCATATGTATGAACACTGATAATGGTTTTAGCCCCTTTCGACCAAAGGAAGTGACTACTGAAGACCCAACAGAGATTAACAGGATTTTTAAACTGACAGTAGAGAACGTATCTACAAAGAAAAGGCAGAAAAAGAACTATATTTCTGAGCGTTGAATGGAAAGGGCGTTAGTCATTAGTATTTAAAATGCCTCTTTAATAGGACTATTTAAAAGGCCTTTTTAAAAAGCCTATATAAAAGGGTGGCATCAGTGACACAGAGAGGCAGAGACTACTGAAGCTGGAATTTAATCATGAATATTACGTCATCTTAAAAGGGAATCTCCGGAAGTGGATTGATGATGGTGGCGTTTTGGGAGGGACATCATTCTACAGCTCAGAAAGTAATAGATTTGCATTGCAATGTTTTATTTTATGGGAATGGGTGTCATGAATTTCCAATGGTTTCTTAGTATAATCGTTAGAATCCTTTTTATCGGTATCATTTTATGTGAAAAGCAAAGAAACTGAAGTAAAAAATGAACTTAAATATCCCCGAATGACTTAGCCAACACGTAATCGCAGTTAGAAAGAGTTCTCAGGTGAAGGGAAATGATTCTTTTCTTTTCTTTTTCTTTGAGCTGAGATTGCTTTCACAAGATAAAAAATGAATGCTGATTCAAGAAGGAATTCTTATAGATTTTTGCTTTAGTTTTTCAACTGATTCTATGTTGTTTTTTAGGGAAACTTCTCAGATCTCATTCCAGTTCTTGACGACGGGATTCCTTGAAGATGGCGAATGTTTTATCCAAAGATATAATGTTATGATCTCCTTTTATTAATATTAGGAATATCTTTATGTTTTTTGACCTTTTTTAACGTTTACAAAGCTTTGTAATGTTTTTTCTTGAAGATGATGAATGCTCTATTCAAAGATATATTATTGCTATTTCCTTCCATTAGCATTATGAATATATTTCTTGTATTTTTTTTTTCTTTTTCTTAACTTTTGTAAATTTCTGTAATGTTTATAAACATCTGAAAATGTTATCAGAAGATGATGCATTTCTCTTGCGTTTTATTTTTGTCAGAAAATGAAGGCTGAAGGTGAGAGTCATCTCTCCTTCTTCTTCTTCTTTCCATTTAGGATGAGAGACGAGGCCAGGATGGTCTCTGGGGTGGTTGAAGATTGGATTACGATAAGGTGGATGGGAATACCTAAGGATAAAGGATAGATACTTGAGAAGGATTTCAGGGAGGAGAACGTGTGAAATAGTATTTCCAAAGGGGTCTCTTTCTGAAGTAGGGTTTCCATAAGAACATAAATATTCAGAGGAGAGAGAGAGAGAGAGAGAGAGAGAGAGAGAGAGAGAGAGAGAGATTTACATGTACACCAAAGTAAACCGACAACTTAGTTGGGAGGTGTTGGCCACTGGAAGCATTAATAGTGGCTCTACACTATATAGGAGTCCCTACAAGGAAAACACTGGCAGACTGAGGTTAACTGTATCTTTTCTTGTGCCCAATGGAGAAGTGATTGTTCGTTTTAGCTGGTATTTATTCATTAAGCGGAAGTGGTTGTTCATTTTAGCTGGTATCTGTTCAGTAAGCGAAATTTGTTCGCTTTAGCCGGAATTTATTCAGTAAGCGGAATAAATCATATGTTTTGACCGGTATCTATTTAGTAATCGGGAGTGATTGTTCAACTTAGCAGGTATTTATTCAGAGAGCGGAAGTGGTTGTTTGTCTTAGCCGGTATTTATTCAGTAAGCAGAACTGGTTGTTTGTCTTAGCCGGTATTTATTCAGTAAGCAGAACTGGTTGTTTGTCTTAGCCGGTATTTATTCAGTAAGCAGAACTGGTTGTTTGTCTTAGCCGGTATTTATTCAGTAAGCAGAACTGGTTGTTTGTCTTAGCCGGTATTTATTCAGAGAGCGGAAGTGGGTGTTTGTCTTAGCCGGTATTTATTCAGTAAGCAGAACTGGTTGTTTGTCTTAGCCGGTATTTATTCAGTAAGCAGAACTGGTTGTTTGTCTTAGCCGGTATTTATTCAGTAAGCAGAACTGGTTTTTGTCTTAGCCGGTATTTATTCAGTAAGCAGAACTGGTTGTTTGTCTTAGCCGGTATTTATTCAGTAAGCAGAACTGGTTGTTTGTCTTAGCCGGTATTTATTCAGTAAGCAGAACTGGTTGTTTGTCTTAGCCGGTATTTATTCAGAGAGCGGAAGTGGGTGTTTTCTTAGCCAGTATTTATTCAGTAAGCAGAACTGGTTGTTTGTCTTAGCCGGTATTTATTCAGTAAGCAGAACTGGTTGTTTGTCTTAGCCGGTATTTATTCAGTAAGCAGAACTGGTTGTTTGTCTTAGCCGGTATTTATTCAGAGAGCGGAATTGGTTGTTTGTCTTAGCCGGTATTTATTCAGTAAGCAGAACTGGTTGTTTGTCTTAGCCGGTATTTATTCAGTAAGCAGAACTGGTTGTTTGTCTTAGCAGGTATTTATTTAGTAAGCGGTAGTGGTTGTTCGTTTTAGCTGGTATTTATTCATTAAGAGGAAGTGGTTGTTCATTTTAGCCGGTATTTATTCAGAAAGCGAAAGTTGATGGTATGTTTTGACTGGTATTTATTTAGTAAGCGGAAATGGTTGTTTGTCTTAGCTGGTATTTATTCAGTAAGCGGAAGTGGTTGTTCATCTTATCCGGTATTTATTTAGTAAGCGGAAGTGGTTGTTCGTCTTAGCCCGTATCTATTTAGTAAGTGGAAGTGGTTGTGTGTCTTAGCCTGTATTTATTCAGTGAGCGGAAGTGGTTGTTCGTCTTAGCCGGTATTTATTTAGGAAGTGGAAGTGGTTGTTCATCTTAGCCGGTATTTATTTAGTAAGCGGAAGTGGTTGTTCGTCTTAGCCAGTATTTATTCAGTAAGCGGAAGTGGTTGTTTGTCTTAGCCCGTATTTATTTAGTAAGTGGAAGTGGTTGGTTGTCTTGGCAGGTATTTATTCAGTAAGCGAAAGTGGTTGTTCATCTTAGCCGGTATTTATTTAGTAAGCGGAAGTGGTTGTTCGTCTTAGCCCGTATCTATTTAGTAAGTGGAAGTGGTTGTTTGTCTTAGCCGGTATTTATTCAGTGAGCGGAAGTGGTTGTTCGTCTTAGCCCGTATCTATTTAGTAAGTGGAAGTGGTTGTTTGTCTTAGCCGGTATTTATTCAGTGAGCGGAAGTGGTTGTTTGTCTTAGCCAGTTTTTATTTAGTAAGTGGAAGTGGTTGTTCATCTTAGCCGGTATTTATTTAGTAAGCGAAAGTGGTTGTTCGTCTTAGCCAGTATTTATTCAGTAAGCGGAAGTGGTTGTTTGTCTTAGCCCGTATTTATTTATTAAGTGGAAGTGGTTGGTTGTCTTAGCAGGTATTTATTCAGTAAGCGGAAGTGGTTGTTCATCTTAGCCGGTATTTATTTAGTAAGTGGAAGTGGTTGTTCGTCTTAGCCAGTATTTATTTAGTAAGTGGAAGCAGTTGTTTGTCTTAGCAGGTATTTATTAGTAAGTGGAAGTGGTTGTTAATCTTAGCCGGTATTTATTCAGTGAGCGGAAGTGGTGGTTCATCTTAGCCGGTATTTATTTAGTAAGCGAAAGTGGTTGTTCGTCTTAGCCAGTATTTATTCAGTAAGCGAAAGTGGTTGTTTGTCTTACCCGGTATATATTTAGTAATTGAAAGTGGTTGTTCATCTTAGCCGGTATTTATTTAGTAAGCGAAAGTGATTGTTCGTCTTAGCCAGTATTCATTCAGTAAGCGGAAGTGGTTGTTTTTCTTAGCCATTATTAATTCAGTAAGCGGAAGTGGTTGTTCGTCTTAGCCGGTATTTATTCAGTAAGCGGAAGTGGTTGTTTTTCTTAGCCATTATTAATTCAGTAAGCGGAAGTGGTTGTTCGTCTTAGCCGGTATTAATTAGTAAGTGGAAGTGGTTGTTAATCTTAGCCGGTATTTATTCAGTGAGCGGAAGTGGTGGTTCATCTTAGCCGGTATTTATTTAGTAAGCGAAAGTGGTTGTTCGTCTTAGCCAGTATTTATTCAGTAAGCGGAAGGGGTTGTTTGTCTTACTCGGTATATATTTTGTAATTGAAAGTGGTTGTTCATCTTAGCCGGTATTTATTTAGTAAGCGAAAGTGGTTGTTCGTCTTAGCCAGTATTTATTCAGTAAGCAGAAGTGGTTGGTTGTCTTAGCAGGTATTTATTCAGTAAGCGGAAGTGGTTGTTCATCTTAGCCAGTATTTATTTAGTAAGCGAAAGTGGTTTTTCATCTTAGCCGGTATTTATTTAGTAAGTGAAAGTGGTTGTTCGTCTTAGCCGGTATTTATTCAGTAAGCAGAAGTGGTTGTTTTTCTTAGCCATTATTTATTTAGTAAGCGGAAGTGGTTGCTCGTCTCAGCCGATATTTATTTATTAAGCGAAAGTGGTTCGTCGTTTTAACGGGTAATTATCCACTAAGCGGAAGTGGTTGCTTGTTTTAAGGCGTATTTATTCAGTAAACAAATTTAGCTGGTGACTGTCGGCTCAATACACTATCTCATCTTTGGTCCAACTGAAACCCTTTCGACCTGTTTGCCTTCGAGGTCTAACATGAATGCAAACGTTGGTGGGAAAATGGGTCAAAGGTTAATTCTTTTAAGGTAAAGAATTGGAAAGTGAATTAAAACGGATATTGGTTAGTTACATTTCAAAAGTTGGCTGGTTGTACTGTAGAAGCCATTAATCTCTCTCGGGAATCCCATTGAAATCCCTCCTGAGTCTTTGTCCAAAATTCTGAGAAATCCTCCACTGTTGATCCACCACCAAACTTTTTCAATCCTTCTCCACCTATAGAATTCTTTTAGCTTTGCACTGTCTGATAACACCACATCTTCAGGCAATAATGGCAGCTATAATATTCTGCTTTTGGTGCTTTCATGTCAAATCTACAGAAGCGCAATTTTTGGTGACTTAAAAATAAACAAAATAAATAAACAAAAACATTACCCAAAATATCGAAAGTTTCATCTAACCGGTTTTGAAAAGGCACTATTGGGATTAGAAGCAAATGCGACTAATGAGAAAAACCTGACCTTTGTCCTATTTTCCAAGAAGGGTTTGCATCTGTGTTTGACCTCAAAGGCAAACAGGTCGAAAGGGTTGATTCAGTTGGACCAAAGACGAGATAAGGCTATAACGAGACGCCAGCTGCAAGCGAACTTCACTTACTGAATAAATACCAAATAAAACGAACGACCAATTCCGCTTTGGACACAAGAAGGAAAAATAATGCTATACGGCACCATCGTAATCCCCCCTCCCCCAAGGTCTTAGTTGACTTTCTCTTCCGCAGGGACGGTAATTGTATACTATTGTTAAAACCTGTGTTCCACATAAGATGAGGTAATCTAAAACCAATCATTTACTATCATAAAAGTTTAAATGTTGTTTTTCACTCTTTCTCTAAGAAGAAGAAGAGACAACGCTCACCAGCACCATTGCAATCCCCACCCAGACTTTGGTTTACTTTGCCGTCCGCAGGGACAGAAGTTGTTTACTATCCTACGACGAAAGTTGAATCAGCTGTTTTTCGTTCGCCCTCCGAATATTACTATGTGTGAGGATTCTATGCCCTAAGAGAAGAGGAAGCAAAACTTACTCATCTCATTAAAATCTTAGGTGTTTAACTGTCAGTTAGAGAGAGAGAGAGAGAGAGAGAGAGAGAGAGAGAGAGAGAGAGAGAGATATTTGTTTACATTCTTAATGTCATTATCAATTCTCTTTTCATTTTGTCACAAGCTATACTTTTATCTTTTGCTTAAACCCGAGTAATTTACTTACCAATTAAATTTGGTAAAACTGTGAATGAACAATTAATTCTTTTTTATCAGTTATACCATCCACTTTTCTCTTTTACCATTTCCAATTCTAGAGTAATTTCCTCATCTGTATTTAGTTTCAAACTTCTTGAAATCATTAACAATTTACCAGAACGTCTTTGTGGTAATTTAAAGGTAATTTAACGATGGTGGATTCTACTGTAAAAAGTAAAAAATAACCTCTCTCTCTCTCCCTCTCTCTCTCTCTCTCCCTCTCTCTCTCTCTCTTATCTTGGATCATCCTAAATCCCAATGAAATCCCTAGGAATCCTCCACTGTTGACTCACCATTCAACTTTCTCAATCCCTTCTACTCTCTACCCTATTGCTCTTCCTCTCTTTCAATCCATCACGATAATCCATATAATTATAACTATAAAACTATAAAGATAGATGTTATGCTATGATCATTGCCTTTAATCTTTCAGAATGAGACAAAATCATACCATCAACAGTCTTGAAACTGTTCTTGTTTGATTGTTCTGTCTCACTACAGAAGACAGTCTTTATTCTTAGTGTGAGAGAGAGAGAGAGAGAGAGAGAGAGAGTGAGAGAGAGAGAGATAGAGAGAGAGAGAGAGAGAGAGAGAGAGAGAGAGAGAGAGAGAGAAATTCATGACATTATCCAACTAACAAGTATTTATCTTGGTAATTCACTCCACTCGCAGTTCGGTCCCCTTGCTGGATCAGTCACGAAACTTCAGCTTAACTTCAAAACCTTCTCGAGAGATTTATAAGTTTTCTGGAAGTTTTTGGTGTTTGAGAAAATAAAAAGATGCAAACAGAAAACATTAATATTCAATAATGAAATCATGGGCTCAGTTACAATGCACATCATGAGAAACATTCCAATCAAAACTGAGAGATAATTTTTTTTTATTTACAAATCAGTTCTTTGTCGATCTATTTCCTGTCACTATTAATACTTCAACCCCTATTCTTATATTATATTCTTTCATATATATATATATATATATATATATACATAGATAGATAGATACACATGCGCATCGCATTAAGAGTTGAAATTACTGTGAAGAGTGTCCTTGTATGCGTGAGAGAGAGAGAGAGAGAGAGAGAGAGGTTTCATGCTGTATACCCTAAGTCTTATATATATATATATATATATATATATACTTATATTTATGTGTGCATTGAATTAAAATGATTGTGAAGAAAGTGTCTTATTATGTGTCTTCCTATGTGTGTGTGTGTGTGTGTGTGTGTGTGTGTAAGGAAGAGAGAGGAGGGGTGTTCATACTGAATACTGAAAGTCATCCCCATAAATTCCCATAAATAATCAGCAATGGAACTTTCCCTTGATTAGATAGAGACAATAACGAGGAATTGTTAGATGCTGATGGTGTCTTTGAATGACCCTCTTTGACCTCGCCTGTTTGAACCTTGACCTCCATTCACCCGTGAATGAATAATTACTGAAGGATGTCTCATTAGCATAATTCATGTGAAGTGTTTTCCATCTGCTACTTGATTCTGAAGATCAAATTCTATTCCTGGACTAAATCATTCATTATCGCGAGAGGATAATTGCCTTTCAGCTAGTGTATAAATCATAACAATAATATTATTTATTGTTATTATCATCAATATCAATTTGAATATTAACAATAATATCAATATTGATACTAACATGTATTGTAAAAAGTGGAAGCACCTTCCGAGTTAATCCGTGTGAGGTGTTTGCATTGACTTAGTAAAGGGGCGCTGGGTTCCTCTGCTGCAGGGAAAGGGGCGTTTGTTTACAACGCTGGCATGGAGGTTCGTCTCTTAAGAGAAGGACTCTTGATTAATGTCTGCATTGAAGTGAGTCACTCTCGGATTTTCGCAACCATGCGAACTCCCTCAATGCCAGAATAGATTAAAACAGATAATATTCAATTATGTACCTTCTCTCCCTGGTCCATGATAGGGAATGTGATAGGTGTTCACTTTAAGTAAAAGGAGAAAAAAAAAAGATTAACATTAGACACATTTCTTTCATGTAGCATTGAAGCCAAAAATTCTTCCACGAAAGAAACTAATTCCAGAAAACTTTCTTAGAAAAGAAGAGAATCAAAGAAACCTGAAGCTGAAATCTAATCTCAAAGAGCCAACTTTATTTTGTAGTTTACGAAGGATTAATCTGAAAGACTTTTATTTCAAAGCAGCATCTGAACTGGAGGGGAATTTAATCCCCTCTTTGTTGCCCAGGTTAAGGGAACACAAGAGGAAGGAGAAAGGGGGGGGGGGTTAAGGACGAAGACTTACCTTGTAAAGGTAAACGAGATTAAGAAAAAAAGGACAAAAAAGGAATAAAATCAAGCAGTAATTTTGAAAGATATTTTGCAAACAATTCAAGTCTAAAAAAAGTACAAAAAATTAGATAGATTTTGCAAACATTATTCAATCAATTTCTTAGGTAACAGGCGGTCACAGAATTACATTTCTTACCAGTCTACCTTTTTCTATAATCAATACTGTATCACTTTCCAATGCTTCCTCCATTGCAAGACTGATAGATAATGATTAGGATGATAAGGAATTATATTCTTATACTTTCATAACATATATATTCTTCCAAAGCTCTATTCAATAGGATACCCACGAATATACCATTCTATCTCTCTCTCTCTCTCTCTCTCTCTCTCTCTCTCTCTCTCTCTCTTAATGTCCTTCGGAACCGAGTTCCCAGTCCTCGGGTATAATGCAAAAGCCCCAAGACTCTACGCTCTTTGCATTTTCCTCGTAGGTGTTCCAGTTGTTGTTGCTCTTCTTCTTCTTTTTCTTCTTCTTCTTCTTCTTCGTCTTCTTTGTGATAACAGTTTTCTTCTTTCAT
>NC_090749.1:98759629-98805561 GCF_036898095.1 Palaemon carinicauda | reverse complement strand
AGGTTACTGCAATAACTGATTTTTCAAGAATTTTTTTTGGCGTCGGGGTCGTTCGCGTCCGAGTATACCCTTAAAGGGGTGTCCGAGGAGCGTACCTATCCAGGGTTAAACACATCTACGCTCACTCCTGATATGTTTCTTAGATGAGCTGGCAGCACATTAAATAGTCGCTGCATTATCGATGCTGGTGCGTAGTGGATTAATGTCCTGTGCGCCTTTCTTAGTTTACCTGGTATATTTTTTGGCACTATTAATCTACCTCGGCTTGCTCTTTCTGATATTTTTAGCTCCATGATGTTTTCAGTAATTCCTTCTATTTGCTTCCATGCTTGTATTATCATGTAGCGTTCTCTTCTCCTTTCTAGACTGTATAGTTTTAAAAATTTCAGTCTTTCCCAGTAGTCAAGGTCCTTAACTTCATCTATTCTAGCAGTATAGGACCTTTGTACACTCTCTATTTGCGCAATATCCTTTTGGTAGTGTGGGTACCATATCACATTGCAGTACTCGAGTGTACTACGTACATAAGTTTTGTAAAGCATAATCATGTGTTCAGCTTTCCTTGTTTTAAAGTGTCTGAATAACATTCCCATTTTTGCTTTACATTTAGCCAACAGTGTTGCTATTTGGTCGTTGCATAACATATTCCTATTTAACATTACACCAAGGTCTTTAATTGCTTCCTTGTTTGTGATTGTCTCATTATTAGGTCCCTTGTATGCATATACCATTCCTTCTCTGTTTCCATAATTTATTGATTCGAATTTATCGGAGTTAAATACCATCCTATTTATCTCCGCTCATTCAGAGAGAGAGGTCAATTTAAAGGTTTAAAGGCCGCTCATGAATGGCAGGGCCAAGGGACAGTGACATTGCTCTATCAAGTAGGACAATGTCCTAGAGACTGACCATATATACATATGATCGGCGGCCAAGCCCCATCTCTACCCAAGCTAGGTCCAAGGAGGGTCAGGTAATGGCTGCTGATGACTCACCAGATAGACCTATAGGCTCCCCCTCTCCCCTGCTTAGCTCACAAGGATGGTGAGGTTGCAGCAACCAAAGAACTAGATAGTTTGAGCGAGACTCGAACTTCAGTCTGCCGTTCACCAGTCAGGGACGTTACCACATCGGCCACCACATTATGATAATAATGGCAAGTGTTTCTATTCATTCTTGAAGTAATTTCTTTATCTTTCGCAAATCCATTTCTTAAAATCCATCGAAACCGAGAGATGAATTCTTCCAGAGGCTCCAGGGAAGATCTGGTTTTGGCAGATGGAAGTTGGAAGAAGAAAAATCGGTGTTTAAATGAAAATGTGATTGAACGATTAGATGGGGAATTGGTTTGGGCCTTTAAGATAGACCTTCGTTCTCTTTGGAACTGGAAATTGACTAATATTTATGTGGATTATTTATATGAAGATGCATCGAGTTATTAAATATAATCTTGTTTTTCTTGAATCCACATCTAGACTGACCATCATCTAGTCCAGAATGAGTTTTATCACTGTATCCAAAGGACTGGGAATTAACATCTCACTCTTCTCTTAGATCACAGTACCGATGGTGGTAAAAAGTGATAACTTTATTAAACAATCATGAGAGTTTATACACTAAGACTTCCGAGCAAGAACGTCGCAAAAATTCAAACATGATGAAGCTTTTGTTAGCATGAAATCACAGGGTGGTCTATTAACAGTGCAGGGAAGAGAGAGTGATAAGATAAAAAATCTAAGCCGCTACAGTGTACGAATAAAATACTTGTAAGTACAAAACAGGAGTCCTCAACAATCAATTAATCGAACTTTGCCAAACAAAAGCCAGGTAAACAGGACAACTCTATTGTGATCAGCAGTCAAACGTCTTCCCCACCCATCTATGACCAAGGGGGATCAGAGTCTGGCTGATGATGATTCGGTACGTAGATCTACATAGCCCTTAAAACCCTCATCAATTCTGAGTTATCATTTTGTAGTATATTAACCTTCAAATATATGTGACCTTGACCTTTAGTCTTGGCCTTCAAACTCTGAACAATGACCTCATAAGAGTGTCTAAGGGTGGAGATGATGCGAATCACAAACAAATTAAAAACAATTTTGTTGAACCAAATTTCCTTTATGGAAACAAATTTCCAGTTGAATAGGAAAATATGGTTGAACAATTACATATGGAGCAGTTAAGTTTGAATACACTGTAGGTAGTAGGTTGGGCAAGGCACCAGTCACCCTTTTGAGATACTAGGAGAGTTATTGGGTCCTTTGACTGAACAGACAGTACTACATTGGACCCCTCTCTCTGGTTACGGCTCACTTAATCTTTGCTGATACATATACACCGAATATTCTGGCCTATTCTTTACACATTCTCCTCTTTCCTCATACACTTGACAACACTGAGATTACCAAACAATTCTTCCTCTCTCAAGACGATTACTACTGGACTGTAATTGTTCAGTGGCTACTTTCCTCTTATGGGTAAGGGTAGAAGAGACTATTCTATGTTTCTCTTCCTCTCGTAACTTTGAAGTTTTTGTCCTCTTGTTATTTTGAAGTTTTATAGTTTATATGTGAAATATTTGTTTTAATGTTATTATTGGTCCCAAACTTTTCTTGTAGTTTATTTCCTTATTTCCTTTTCTTACTGGGGTATTTTCCCATTTGGAGCCCTTGGCTTTATAGCAAGTAACAACAACAACAACAACAATAGCAATAATTTATTTTATAGGCTGCTCTCTGAGCAAGAGCCAGTGCTGACTTAGGTTCAGGTCAGTCTAAAACAACAAAATATTCGTTAATTCATATTTTCTTTAAGATGTAGAATCCATTATTTTCTTATCTCTCAGCCTTTTCCAAAAAGAAGTGATTTTATGTCCTGTTTTATCACTCAAGAATTCGCTCAGAGTCAGAATCTCTCTCCTTTTTTATGTTTAATATTTTGTTCTCTTTATGTCTTCGCCCTTTTACTGTAGGCCTAAGGCAAAGTTTTGATGATTACCATTCACGCAAGCTTATGCCACTTTTAAAAAATCTTGAAATTTTTTTTGTAAATAACGCAAATTCTCCGCATACGAGATATCAACCCAGGTATTCAGAGCTTAAAAAGAAGGAAAACAAAAGACTATCGCATCCCCTGAATCAAGTAATAGCTGGCAGAAGCTGCAATCATCTCCTTATGGTGCGAGAAATAGCTGGAGCTCTAAAAACTTCCTCGGGTCGCCATTTGCATACTAAGCTGCTGCCATCTAGCGGCAGAAGAGCGAAGCTTGCGTGTATCTCTAGCCAATTAGGTAGGCAGGATAAAGATCATGGCGGGAGGTGTATTAGGGGCTTTTTATTCTCTTATCTTTTCATTATTTTTCAAGTTGGTGGCGTTGCTGGAATAACAAGGAGGCGATTTTGCTCTTCGTCTTCTTGAAACTATTTTGCTTTGGTTCTGTATATATATATATATATATATATATTATATATATATATATATATATATACACACACACACACACACACACACATATATATATATATATATATATGTATATATGTATATATATATATCCTTCTGTCTTCAGATATTTATATATATTTATACACAAATGTGATACAATTATCTATCTATCAATATAGATAATCATATATATATATATATTTATATATATATATATACATATATATATATATATATATATATTTAGGAATATATATCTCTAAATCTCATCATTTTAATCAACGTAAATATCAACCACAATGGCATTTAATGCCGGTTCTACCTTTTGAATATATATCTACTGGAATTCATTTATGATAATAGCTTCTGGCTGGGCAGAGATTCGAACCCCTGTCTTTTCAGGGTTAAAATTCTCGGGAGACATATCCAATACCACAGCCACAGGCTCGGACACTATTGCTAATGGATCACCTTGATTACGAATATAAGGTTTCAAACGATTAACATGAAATATTCTACATTTGCGGCTTGAATTGGGAGCTTCAATTTCATAGGTAACCTCTAACAGTTTCCTCAAAACTTTCCAAGGGCCCTTATATCTTGGTTCGAGAAAACTATTTGGGTCCATACTCAGCACACAAACCAACTCCTCAGGTTCAAATGACCGTACCTTTACCTTTTTATCAAAGTTGTTCTTCATTATTGGAAAACTTCCAGGCACTACCCATTCTTCCCTTCAAGTCTTTCACAAACCCCTTCACATTTATTTCCTCCTTCCGGTTGGAAAAGTTACGCTGATTTCGAGAAATGAACTGCCGTGGTGGAGGTCTGCACTCAGATAACTTTTTTTTAGTTTGGCAAGAGATTAAAAATGTTCCAGATGTTATTATTGGAAACGAAAATGTAGTAAGATGTGTTTTATTTCCTTCTTCTTCTTCTTCTTCTTCTTCTTCTTCTTCTTCTTCTTCTTCTTCTTCTTCTTCTTCTTCTTCTTCTTCTTATTATTATTATTATTATTACTACTTGCTAAGTTACAATCCTAGCTGGAAAAGCAAGATGCTATGAGCCCGAGAGCTACAACAAGGAAAATAGGCCAGTGAGGAAAGGAAATAGGGAAACTCCAAGAGAAGTAATTAACAATTAAAATGTGAATACTTCAAAAGCAGTAACAGCATTAAAAATAATTTTTTTATATATAAAGTATAAAAACTTGAGGAAGAGAAATAAGAAAGACTAGTGTGCCCGAGTGTACCCTCAAGCAAGAGAACTCTAACCCAAGACAGTGGAAGGCCGTGGTGCAGAGGCTAGGGCACTACCCAGGACTAGAGAACAATGGTTTGATTTTGGAGTGTCCTTCTCCTAGAAGAGCTGCTTACCATAGCCAAAGAGTCTCTTCTACCGTTAGCAAGAGGAAAGTAGCCAATTACAGTGGAATAGTTTGACCCCTTTGGGTGAAGAAGAATTGTTTGGTAATCTCAGTGTTGTCATGTGTATGACAGAGGAGAATATGTAAAGAATAGGCCATATTATTCGGTGTATGTGTAGGCAAAAGGAAAATGAACCGTCCACAGAGAGAAGGATCCAGTGTAGTACGGTCTGGCCAGTCATAGACCCCAATAACTCTCTAGCGGTAGTATTTCAACGGGTGGCTGGTGCCTTGGCCAACCTGCTACCTACAAAATTTCCCAATTGACCCGCAGTGCTTTTATAAAGGTCACGAGATAGAAACTTTATGGCTTGAGCTATGTAGCACACCATTAAGGTGTCTTCAGTAAACCCAAGGGATAGGGATATTGTAGATAGTTGCCTTCAGCCTAAATGAGCTTCATGAACACATATCTTTAATTTTCCATTGCTATTTATCAACCAGATTTCATTACTTCAACCTATTTCCTTAACTGTTTTTTCCAACTGGGGTAACAAGAAATTAGCATTTGTCCTTTGTTGTATAAATTTAAATTATTCAATTTAATCAAAAACTCTCTAAAGAGTAAATGGAAGACCTTAATTAAATACAGAGTCAAATATTTCAAAAGAAGAAACTTTAAGAAACTGAGCAGTATTCTAAGGATGAGACTGCAGGACCCACACACATTCCTTGATTGACTACAGCAGATTGTGACATGCATTGACCGCTGGGTGATAGGATAACCGCTCTGACAGGAGCAGTTCACTGGTTTACCAATTGAGATCCTAGGGCTGCTTCACTCTGACACGAGGAAACGTTTAAAATCTTTAAAATACGAAGAATTGGTACGGAGAGAGAGAGAGAGAGAGAGAGAGAGAGAGAGAGAGAGAGGTCAATTTAAAGATTTAAAGGCCGCTCATGAATGGCAGGGGCAAGGGACAGGGACATTACTCTATCGAGTAGGACAATGTCCTAGAGACTGACCATATATACATATGATCAGCTCCCAAGCCCCCTCTCCACCCAAGCTAGGATTTGGTAATGCCAGGCAATGGCTGCTGATGACTCAGCAGATAGACCTATAGGCTTCCCCCTGCTTAACTCACAAGGATGGGGAGGTTGCAGCAACCAAAGGAACTAACGAGTTTGAGCTTGACTCCAACCCCAGTCTGTCGTTCACCAGTCAGGGACGTTACCACATCGTCCACCACATTATGATAATAATGGCAAGTGTTTCTATTCAATCTTGATCTTATTCATTCGAAGTAATTTCTTTATCTTTTGCAAATCCATTTCTTAAAATCCATCGAAACCGGGAGAGGAATTCTTCCAGAGGCTCCAGGGAAGATCTGGTTTTGGCAGATGGAAGTTGAAGAAGAAAAATTGGTGTTTAAATGAAAATGTGATTGAACGATTAGATGGGGAATTGGTTTGGGCCTTTAAGAAAGACCTTCGTTCTCTTTGGAACTGGAAATTGACCGACATTGATAAGGATTTCTTATATGAAGATGTATCGAGTTACTAAATATTTTGTTTTGTTTTGTGTGTTTCTTGAACCAATAGTCTGCTTGTGACAAAATCCACATCTAGACTGACCATCATCTAGTCCAGAATGAGTTTTATTACTGCATCCAAAGGACTGGTAAAAGTAATGACTTTATTAAACAGTCATCGAGTTATTATACTGCGACTTGCGAGGAAAAACGTCACAAAAATTCAAACATGATGAAGCTATTGTTAGCATGAAATCACACGAGGGTCTATTAACAGTTCAGGGAAGAGAGAGTGATAAGATAAAAAATAAAAAACGAATAAAATACTTGTAAGTACAAGCCAGGAGTCCTCAACAATCAATTAATCGAACTTTGCCAAACAAAAGCCAGGTAAACATGACAACTGTATTGTGATCAGCAGTCAAACATCTTCCCCACCCATCTATGACCAAGGGGGATCAGAGCCTGGCTGCTGATGATTCGGCAGGTAGATTCACCTAGTCCCTAAAACCCTCATCAATTCTGAATTAGCATTATGAGGGATATCAACCTTCAAACATGTATGACCTTGACCTTTAGCTTGGTCCTCTAACTCTAAACAATGACCCCATAAGGGTGTCTGAGGGCAGAGAGATGGTGTTAATCACAAACAGATAAAAAATTATTATTGTTGGGCCAAATTTCCACTATGGAAACAAATTGCCGATTGGATAGGAAAATGTGGTTGATGAACGTAGGTAGTAGGTTGGCCAAGGCACCAGCCACCCTTTTGAGATACTACCACTGGAGAGTTATTGGGTCCTTTGACTGGCCAAACCAGACTACATTGGACCCCTCTCTCTGGTTACGGCTCATTTCATCTTTGCTGATACTTACACAGAGTATTCTGGCCTATTCTTTACACTCTCCTCTTTCCTTATACACTTGACAACACTGAAATTAGCAAACAATTCTTCTTCTCTCAAGAGGTTTACTACTTCACTATAATTGTTCAGTGGCTACCTTCCTCTTGGTAAGGGTAGAAGAGACTCTTTAGGTATGGTAAGCAGCTCTTCTAGGATAAGAACTCCAAAATCAAACCATTGTTCTCTAGCTTTGGGTAGTGCCATAGTCTCTGTACCATGGCCTTTCACTGTCTTGAATTAGTTCTCTTGCTTGAGGGTACATTTTTCTATCGTGTTTCTCTTCCTGTCGTTATTTTGAAGTTTTTATAGTTTTATATGTGAAAGATTTATTTTAATGTTGTTATTGTTCCTAAACTTTTCTTGTTGTTTATTTCCTTATTTCCTTTCCTTATGGTGGTATTTTCCCTTTTGAAGCCCTTGGGTTTATAACAACAGCAACAACAACAATAATTTGCCGACAGTTCTTATATCATCAGTACATATAATTTTATTCCATTCCCTACCAACGTTCCATTTCTATAATCAATCAAACTCGCCTTAATGCCAATGTCAACTCAACTTTCTAAACAGAAATCATAGTTCCATTTTTTCTCTTGTCAATAATACTTTCAAAATGGCATCACTTATTTTATAGGCTGCTCTCTGAAGCAAGAGCCAGTGATGGCTTAGGTTCAGGTCAATCTAAAACAAAAAAATATTTGTTAATTCATCTTTTCTTTAATTAAGATAGAGAATTCCTTATTCTCTTGTCGCTCTGTTTTCAATATAAAAGGTGATTTTATGTCCTGATTTATCATTCAAGAATTCGCTGAGTGTCAGAATCTCTCTCCTTCTCCCTTTTTTTGTTTAAAGATTTGTTCTCTTTATTTGTTCGTCCTTTTACTGTAGGCCTAAGGCAAAGTTTGATGATTACCATCTACGCAAGCTTATGCCACTTCTAAAAAATCTTAAAAAAGTTTGTTGTTAATGTTTGTAAATAACGCAAATTCTCCGCATACGAGATATCATCCCAGACATTCAGAACTTATAAAGAAGGAAAACAAAAGACTATCGCATCCCCTGAATCAAGTAATAGCTGGCAGGAGCTGCAATCATCTCCTTATGGTGCGAGAAATAGCTGGAGCCATAAAAACTTCCTCAGGTCGCCATTTGCATACTAAGCTGCTGCCATCTAGCGGCAGAAGAGCGAAGCTTGCGTGTATCTCTAGCCAATTAGGTAGGCAGGATAAAGATCATGGCGGGAGGTGTATTAGGGGCTTTTTGTTCTCTAATCTTTTCATTATTTTTCAAGTTGGTGACGTTGCTGGAATAACAAGGAGGCGATTTTGCTCTTTGTCTTCTTAAAACTATTTCTCTTTGGTTATATATATTTTTTACAGCTCCATATTATGTTCGTCCTTGTGTATAGGGATATATCTGTAATACATCATCACCATCATCATTATCAGTCGTTACTAGTCCACTGCAGAACAAAGGCCTCAGACATGTGCTCCGACTTGCATCTGTTTATGGTCTTTCTGTACCTGTCCACACCCGCAGGCTTTCTTCGTTCGTCAATGCATCGTCTTCTCTTCCTTCCCATGCTTCTTTTGCAATCTCTACGGACCCATTCTGTTATTCTTAATGTCCATCTATTGTCTGTCATTCTCATTATATGTCCTGCCCATGTCCATTTCTTTTTCTTACACGTTGTTAGAATATCTTCTACTTTAGTTTGCTCTCGTATCCATGTTGCTCTTTTTCTGTCTCTTAATGTTATTCCCATCATTATTCAATATTCCTTTTGTAATTCACATTATTATTCAATATTCCTTTTGTCATTCCCATCATTATTCTATATTCCTTTTGTTATTCCCATCATTATTCAATATTCCTTTTACCAGGAGTAATGTCCTCAGCGTGTCATGCTCTCGCCCCATTTTGTCGGACAGTGGGAGTCTCTGGAGACATGGATCAGAACTCTCCTCTTCTTCGCATTTTTCCCTTCGAATCTAAATCCATTGTCAGGAACAGAGTTCCTGGCTCCTGAAGGGACGTCTTACCGTCGTCGTTAGACAATCATGGCACAGTTCCCAGAGAGAGAGAGAGAGAGAGAGAGAGAGAGAGAGAGAGAGAGAGAGAGATCAAACCTCCACAAAAGCAACATTTTCCAGCGACTCAAACACAAACAAATACATAAAAGATCCATTGAACGTTTTGTCAAAGGTGCTTTGAATAGGCATAGACCCTCTCCCTTTTCTTCCTAAATAATCTGGAATTACCGTTTGTTACTATGTTTTTTGCCTTCCCTTCCTTAACACTCCCCATCCTCACCTTTCCTCAAACCAGCCACCCCTTCTCACCCTCTCCCAGGGGTGGAGGGGATATGGCCTCCATATGTTTCCTTTTTAGGAAGAATCAATCTTCCTTTTACCATGAGAAATATCTTCCATTTTAGTCTGACTGTGGACATCTGCGAAAACAGGGGTTAGAATCCTCTTCTTTTCTTCTTCTTAGCTTTTTTGGTCTCGAATCTAATTCCATTGTCTGGAGCAGAGTTCCTGGCCCCCGAAGGGACGTCCAGTTGTCGGCAGCAGACACAGTTCCCAGTGAGAAAATATTGTGTATGGTTGAATTCTTGTCTCTTCATTTTGGTATCTGATTGCATTAAGGAAGAGGTGAAGAGACACATGAGACATGGCATGTGATGCTTAAAACACAGAGAGAGAGAGAGAGAGAGAGAGAGAGAGAGAGAGAGAGAGAATTGTTTATATTTTTATATCTATTATGAAAACTTTAAATTATGTTGCAAATTATACAATTTTCCTTTGCATATAATGTCTCAAATAACGTTGAATAAAGGAGAGAGAGAGAGAGAGAGAGAGAGAGAGAGAGAGAGAGAGAGATTTTATTACATTCTCAATGTCATTCATGAATTCTCTTTGCATTTATGAATGATAAATCATAATTTTTCCTTTGCTTAAACCTGAGGGCTCTTAACTCAGTTAATTAATTTTTTTTTTCTATTTCCATTCCTGAAATAACTTCCTCATTCTCTTTGAGATTCCAACTTTTTAAAATCATTCATAATTTAGCAGAATAAAATTTTCGTGGTCCAAACTTCTACTGGTACGTAACATGGCAACGAGACCAACTCTTATATAACCGCCTTGCTTCACGGTAGTGGGGGTGGGGGCCACTGTCAGCAAAGAGGAGAGTATGGTTCAATCTCTTTATCTTGTAAGATTAAAAGTTTTATGGATTATTGGGATGGAATGAACAAGAGGAAGAGCAACAGAGAAGAAGGGATTGAAAAATTTCATTGAGGATCAACAGTTGAGGATTTCTGGGGATTTTGGAAGATTCCGAGAGAGAGAGAGAGAGAGAGAGAGAGAGAGAGAGAGAGAGAGAATACTTTTTAGTTTTAACAATAGATAAATATGTCATATTTCAAAAAATGCTATTTCTTGTAGACTATACCTTCGAAAATCTCCATTTCAATTCACTTTCCAAATCTGCAGCGTAGAAGAATTAATCTCTCTCTCTCTCTCTCTCTCTCTCTCTCTCTCTCTTTCTCTCTCTCTCTCTCTCTCTCTCAAGGACAAGATACTCTGACTGCGCTGCCCAATACGTATGACTCTCCTATTGGCCAAGAGCAGACATCATAACCTAACTGATCGATCTGTTAATATATTTAAAAAATATTCCTGGTAATTTCAACACAATTATACATTCATTGACCCTTCCTCTCTTTCTTCTTATTTCAACTTTATACTTTATTGCTCTCATAATTCAGATTATCCATTGCATTTAGATTATGATTATGATTAATATTTTATAGATAAGATTGAGACCTTATGAAGATTTACTTCCTAACGATGAATAATCATAAGAGAGAGAGAGAGAGAGAGAGAGAGAGAGAGAGAGAGAGAGATATGCCTGTGCAATAGCTAGCACAATCTTTAAATCAATTTTACATAGAATTGTTGTTGATACCAATAATGAAATTTGCTAAAAAACGTTGTTTTTAGAAACAATTAATTCTTTTTGTGACTTCCCCTATATATATTTTCTCTTTTTTTTATTTCCCTTTCTAGAATAATTTCCTCATTCATTTTGAGTTTCAAACTTCTTAAAATCCCTCATAGTTTAGCAGAGTTTTGGGACCAAAACTTACACCAGTACACACCTTCACTGTGGCTGGGACATGGTGACTCAATAAATCTTATATATATATATATATGTGCATTTTTTTTAGGTAGGGGCGCACTGTCAGCAAACAGGAGATTATGGTTCTGTCTCTCATCCAGTAAGATTATTGCATAAGATTTAACTTTATTTTTAAATGGATTATTGGGATGTTATGAACGAGAGGAAGAGCATTAGAGAGGAAAGGAGTCATTGGAAAAGTGTAATGGTGGATCAACAGTGGAGGAATATAGTTAGGATTTGGAACACTTCAGTAAAGAGAGAGAGAGAGAGAGAGAGAGAGAGAGAGAGAGAGAGAGAGAGAGAGAGAATGAATCCATGACATTGTTGAACGAGCAAGTGTTAATCTTTGTAATTCACTCCACTGGCAGTTAATGCTGGATCAATCGAGTAACTTCAGACCTAACTTCAATACCTTCTCAAGAGTTTAGAAGTTTATCTTAAGTGTTTATGATATAATGAGGAAATCAGAAATTCTGTACTATAAGGGAATAATGGGGCTAGATAATTAAGCAAATCTGAATTATATCCGATCCCATCATTTCTTTGAACAATTAATTCAGTTCTTCAAAAATACATTTTTGATCACTTTTAATACTTTCATCCTTATTTCTCTATACTATTTTTTATGTAATATAATAATGCCAATGATGTTTCAAAATGACCTTTTGTGACCTCGTGCGTGTGACCCTTGACTCCCCTCTCCCCCATGAATGAATGTTGTCTTGTTGTCTCATTGGCATCCTTCAGGTGAAATGTGTTTCATCTCCTAAGGGGACTGACTGACTGATTGACTGACTGACGGATGACTGACTTAGTAACTACTAACTGACGGATGATTGACTAAGTAACAACTGACTGACGGATGACTGACTAAGTAGCAACTGACGGACGAATGACTGACTGACTGACTGACTAATAACTGAGTGATTGACTGAGTGACTGACTGACTAATGACTGACTGACTGACTGACTTACTGACTGACAACAGACTTGACTGACTAACTAAGTAACAACTGACTGACTAACGACTGAGTCATTGCCTGACTGACTAACGACTGAGTCATTGCCTGACTGATTGGCTGACTAAGTAACAACTGACTGACTAACGACTGAGTCATTGCCTGACTGACTAACGACTGAGTCATTGCCTGACTGATTGGCTGACTAAGTAACAACTGACTGACTAACGACTGAGTCATTGCCTGACTGACTAACGACTGAGTCATTGCCTGACTGATTGGCTGACTAAGTAACAACTGACTGGCGGATGACTTGAGTAACAACTGTCTGACAAAAGACTGACTGACTAACCACTGAGTCATTGCCTGACTAACTGACTAACTGACTTATGACTGACTGACAACAGACTGACTGACTGACTAAGTAACAACTGACTGGCGGATGACTTGAGTAACAACTGTCTGACAAAAGACTGACTGACTAACCACTGAGTCATTGCCTGACTAACTGACTAACTGACTAATGACTGACTGACAACAGACTGACTGACTGACTAAGTAACAACTGACTGGCGGATGACTTGAGTAACAACTGTCTGACAAAAGACTGACTGACTAACCACTGAGTCATTGCCTGACTAACTGACTAACTGACTAATGACTGACTGACAACAGACTGACTGACTGACTAAGTAACAACTGACTGGCGGATGACTTGAGTAACAACTGTCTGACAAAAGACTGACTGACTAACCACTGAGTCATTGCCTGACTAACTGACTAATGACTGACTGACAACAGACTGACTGACTGACTAAGTAACAACTGACTGACGGATGACTTGAGTAACAACTGTGACAAATGACTGACTGACAAACGACTGAGTCATTGCGTGACTGACTGACTAACTGACTAATGATTGACTGACAACAGACTGATTGGCTAACTAAGTAACAACTGACTGTCGGATGACTTGAGTAACAACTGTCTGACAAATGACTGACTGACTAACGACTGATTCATTGCCTGACTAACTGACTAATGACTGACTGGCAACAGACTGACTGACTAATGACTGACTGACTGACTAAGTAACAACTGACTGACGGATGACTTGAGTAACAACTGTGACAAATGACTGACTGACAAACGACTGAGTCATTGCGTGACTGACTGACTAACTGACTTATGACTGACTGACAACAGACTGACTGACTGACTAAGTAACAACTGACTGTCGGATGACTTGAGTAACAACTGTCTGACAAATGACTGACTGACTAACGACTGATTCATTGCCTGACTAACTGACTACTACTGACTGGCAACAGACTGACTGACTAATGACTGACTGACAACAGACTGACTGACTGACTAAGTAACAACTGACTGACGGATGACTTGAGTAACAACTGTCTGACAAATGATTGACTGACTAACGACTGAGTCATTGCGTGACTGACTGACTAATGACTGACTAACAGACTGACTGACTAATGACTGACTGACAACAGTCTAACTGACTGATTAAGTAACAACTGACTGACAACAGACTGACTGACTGACTAAGTAACAACTGACTGTCGGATGACTTGAGTAACAACTGTCTGACAAATGATTGACTGACTAACGACTGAGTCATTGCGTGACTGACTGACTAATGACTGACTAACAGACTGACTGACTAATGACTGACTGACAACAGTCTAACTGACTGATTAAGTAACAAATGAATGACAACAGACTGACTGACTAATGACTGACTGACAACAGACTGACTGACTGACTAAGTAACAACTGACTGACGGATGACTTGAGTAACAACTGTCTGACAAATGATTGACTGACTAACGACTGAGTCATTGCGTGACTGACTGACTAATGACTGACTAACAGACTGACTGACTAATGACTGACTGACAACAGTCTAACTGACTGATTAAGTAACAACCGACTGACAACAGACTGACTGACTAATGACTGACTGACAACAGACTGACTGACTGACTAAGTAACAACTGACTGACGGATGACTTGAGTAACAACTGTCTGACAAATGATTGACTGACTAATGACTGAGTCATTGCGTGACTGACTGACTAATGACTGACTAACAGACTGACTGACTAATGACTGACTGACAACAGTCTAACTGACTGATTAAGTAACAACTGACTGACAACAGACTGACTGACTAATGACTGACTGACAACAGACTGACTGACTGACTAAGTAACAACTGACTGACGGATGACTTGAGTAACAACTGTCTGACAAATGATTGACTGACTAACGACTGAGTCATTGCGTGACTGACTGACTAATGACTGACTAACAGACTGACTGACTAATGACTGACTAACAGACTGACTGACTAATGACTGACTGACAACAGTCTAACTGACTGATTAAGTAACAACCGACTGACAACAGACTGACTGACTAATGACTGACTGACAACAGACTGACTGACTGACTAAGTAACAACTGACTGTCGGATGACTTGAGTAACAACTGTCTGACAAATGACTGACTGACTAACGACTGATTCATTGCCTGACTAACTGACTAATGACTGACTGGCAACAGACTGACTGACTAATGACTGACTGACAACAGACTGACTGACTGACTAAGTAACAACTGACTGACGGATGATTTGAGTAACAACTGTCTGACAAATGACTGACTGACAAACGACTGATTCATTGCCTATATAGGGTGAGGGGGTCTTCGTGGCTGGGTTATTTAGTACTCGTCGACATTTTGGTTTTTTATTTGTGACGTGTCACTGGAAAAATTACATACAATGAGACATTCATATGGACAATTCTTCAATTAATAAAAACTAAACATATAAAAAATAAGAAATTAAAAAAAAAGAAATCAACAAAAGTAAAATCCTAATGATTAATAAAAAACATATTTAAAGAAAACCCTATTCTCTACACATTTCAAACAACATTATTGGAAACCTCTATTGCTATATCTCGTTAATTGTGATTCCTTTGTATTCTATTTCTTGCATGTTACACATTTTTATTAATATTTCCAATAAAGGCCTCTAGTATAATAACTTGATTACAAAATTCGTAATACTAGGTGGGTGAATCCCTTGGTTCTGCTATATCAACTCTATAGAAATAAGCACTAAGCAATAATAGACATCATTAAGTCATGAGAGAATTTCACTAAATAGTTATTCGATGTGTGGCATATTCTATCTAGCTTAACCCCTTACGAACTCTATTTTCCCTCCTTAAATTATAAAAGACCTCTTGATAACATCTCTTACTTACAATTTTGTTTGTGTCCACCGTAAAGACCGTCCACCTCTCTCCCCTAAATGGGCCCCTGGGTATGTTCCTGCCGAGGGTACGGGACCGCTAGGACAACCCCTCACTTTGTCTCATGTTTCTATATTTCATTATTAACATCCCTTATGCTATTGTTATTTAAACAGCAACCCTGACAACCCTTTTTTTTGTCTCTAACTCTAAGAACAATGTGCTTTCTTACCTTATATTATAATTCCATCTTAAAGTCGTCGATGTCAATTCTCACCAAAACACGTCTGCACTCTATGGCTGCCCTGCGCTCAAGAACAACCTGTCGCTTTCCCAAGCGCTTGAGAAGGAGTATGGCGGGAGATGGCTGAATGGTTCTTTTGTTTTTCTTTGTTACTAACATATAAAGGGTGTCCCCAAAATTATTGTTTCTGACTAAAACTTCCTCATTTTAATTTTCTTATTATTTTATAACGTGTATGCCTCTATTTGTGACCGGAATTTAATTACAAATTTTGGATTTACCACGAATAGTCATTCAAAGTTGCGCGGGGAAAAGGTGAAATTTCCCTGTGGTGAAATTTTCCCTGCATGAGACATCCCTGCGTTTACACCCGCCCCCTTGAAGCCTCTTGAGCACAAGGGGGTTCAACGCCTTATCGCTCTGTAACGCCCATTAGATCCGTCTCCTCCTCTAAAATCAAAATAAGTTTCGACAGCGGTCTGTCGTATTCCTTGCCCTCTCTCCTGACAGTCACCGTCCTCACCAAACCATCTTTCCCTACTTTGGTCTGCACTACTCTAGCCAATGGCCAATGGCAGCGTGCTTCATTCTCTTTGACCATAAGGACTACGTCTCCCACCCTGACTTTTCGTCGCTCTTTGAGCCATTTCTGTCTCTTCTGCAGACCCAGTAGGTACTCACGTTTCCAACGGGCCCAGAACTGTTCGGCCATATGCTGCACCTGCTTCCATCTTTGCTTAGAGTGACCACCTATTGCAACGTCGCAGCCTACAGGCGAATCTGCCATGTTTAAAAGCTTGTTCGGTGTGAGTGGAACCGGGTCTCTATTGTCTGAGGTGACGACAGTAAGGGGTCTGCTGTTAACCGTTGCCTCCACTTCACAAAAGAGCGTACACAGCCCTTCATAATCCAATTTCTGTGTCCCCAAGACTATATCTAAGACCCTCCTCACGGTACCTATCAACCGCTCCCATGCTCCTCCAAAATGTGAGGCGCCGGGCGGATTGAGAATAAATTCCACCCCACACCCGAGCAACTCATTGCGCACCTTGTTTCCTGCCAAGAACTCATAACTGGAGTCGAGAACTTTCCGCGATCCCACAATATTAGTGCCGCAGTCGCATCTAACTGTCTTGACCTGACCACGACGAGCCAAAAACCTCCTGAAGGCACTAATGAATGAATCTGATGTGAGATTCGAGGCCACCTCCAAGTGTATGGCCCTCATGTTCAAACAAGTGAATATAACTCCCCAATGCTTCATCTGTGCCCTTCCTCGTTTTACGAAGAATGGCCCAAAAAGGTCCACTCCGGTGCGATAAAATGGGGGTTTCCCCGACTGCACTCGATCGGGTGGTAGATCGGCCATTAGCTGCTCGATGGCTTTTCCGTGTGCCCTGCGACACCTGACACATCTACTCAGCACGCGTCGCACTGCTGCATGGCCCTTAATTACCCAAAATTTCTCCCTCACCTGGCTCAAAACATGCATTACACCCATATGGTTAGAATGCTCATGATAATACTGGATCACCATGTCTGTCAAGTGTCCCTTATACGGCAAAATAATTGGATGCCTTTCGCTTGGAGAGATATTTGCCAAAGATAACCTACCTCCAACGCACAGAAGCCCATTTCTCAGGATTGGTTTCAACCTTCTTAGGGAGCTAGAGGCCCTAATAGTTCCTCCCTTCTCAAGGCTCTCTATCTCTAACTCGTAATCAACACGCTGTGTTACCTGCACTACCACCGTTTCCGCCAAGCTAATAATTTCGGTGGACAGATGCACACCTAGCTCGCTGAGCAGCTGCCGATGTTTATAAATAATGTATCTAGCAAATAGCAACAACCAACCCAAAGCTCTAAGGAGCTTGATCCAACTAGAATAGTGGTGGATGATTTTATACATACCTGTTTGCCTTATGTCCATCCCAATCCTGAAACTAATTATTTTGTAGCCTCTAGTTCCTGTTGGTCGTATCTCACGCTTAACCTCCAATCCCTCCACACCATCTGACATTTGAGCTGGCTCAGTTGGCCAGAAACATTCCTCCTTCAACAGAAACTCCGGACCTTTTTTCCACCTTTCAGACTGCTTGGAACGTGTTGCATCGTCTGCTTGGTTCTCCCCAGAGTTAACGTACCTCCACTCTTTCTGATCACTGCCCTCCCTTATCATAGAGACCCGGTTTGCCACAAATGTCTGGTATCTGGCCTGATCGTTCCTAATATAGCGCAAGACGGTCGTTGAGTCGGTCCAATAATAGACCCCATCTACCCTGAAATCTATCATGGTCAGAATAGTGTTTCCTAGTCTTACGGCCAGCACCGCTGCACTAAGTTCTAGGCGGGGCACCGAAACATGCTTCAGTGGTGCTACCCTTGCCTTTCCCATGATGAATCTGCAAGATACGTTTCCCCACAGATCCGAGACCCGCAAGTATGCCACTACTCCCAAAGCCATGACGCTTGCATCTGAGAACAAATGCAACTGTACTAGGGTGGCTGATTCCCATGGAATAACCTTCAGGCTTCTGGGCACACTGGTCCCGCTGGTCTGGCTCAGCCTCTTTGCCCACGCCTTGATACGGTCCGTAGTGTCAGGGTCCAACTCCATGTCCCAGGCTATCTTTAATCGGCAGAGGTCCTGCATGATGACCCTACCCTCGATTAAAACTGGCGCCAATATTCCGAGTGGATCGTAAATCGAGGCTATGGCTGACAACAGGTCCCGCTTAGTCCTTGGGACTGATATTAGCTCTGCGTGGACACCCAATTCATCAGTGGCCAAGTCCCACTGCACTCCCAAAGCCTTTGTCTTATGTGACTCTGATCCCTCTATAAGCTCTGAGGTGCTCCTACTGTACCACTCCCTCGGGATCGATGACATAACCTCCACGCAAGGGCTGCTGAACTTTGTCAATGTAAACCCCCCTTTCTTGCAGAGCTCTTTAACCTCCAACAAATTGACTAACAGTTCATCTTTGCGATCCTCGGCTCTCAAGCAGTCATCTACATAAAAATTGTTGGCAACTGTGAACCGTGCTTCCTCTGAAAAATCATTCCCAAAGTCGCTTGCCGTCTGTTTCAGCACGAAGTTTGCAATGCTCGGAGAAGAGCAGGCCCCGAACAGGTGGACTGCCATTCTCCACTCTTTGGGTTCCTCGTCAAGACCATTTTCCCACCAAAAGAACCTAAGGTAATCCCGCTGATGCTCTGGTACCCGTACCTGATAGAACATAGTATTTATATCTCCTGTATAGGCAAATAGACCTCCCCTAAACTTTACCAACACACCCAACAGAGAGTTCATCATATCAGGTCCCTGCAAGAGTAGGTCATTTAAGGATATACCCTCCACCTTGCTTGCACAGTCAAATACAACACGGACCTTGTCTGGCTTGTCTGGATGTTGCACACCAAAATGAGGAATATACCACACATTTCCCTGGCTGGCTGCAGTCACTCGCTCAGCATAGCCTTTCTGTTGCATCTCTCTCATGAAGGCACTATACTGCTTAGCGTAGTTACCATCCTTCACTAGCTTCTTACGAAGGCTGTGCATACGGCGCAATGCGATGTCCCTTGTTTCTGGCAATGGCCCATGATTGCCACGCAGAGGCAATGGTACCTCGTAAGTTCTTCCTTTCTTTCTAACCCCTTTCTCTATTATCTCTAGCCATTTCCTGTCCTCTGCAGACATTTCCCTTCTGTTAGATGCAACATCGTCATACTCGCGATTGTAACTCTCAACCAGTATGTGGTCTAACTCAAGGCTCTTGCTTGTCACTTGGATCTTATTGACATGCTCTTGTCTCCTTTTGTCCTTTGCTCCACATACCACCCAGCCCAATAATGTTCGTATGGCATGGGGTTCATGGAGGCGTGTTGAATTAATAACTTCCCTTGGCTCAAGTAGGTGAGGCACATTGTTCCCAATTAATAAACCTACCTCAGCTTCTACCTCTGGGATGTAAATCTCTCGCAAGTGTGGCCATCGTTCCAGATCTCTGGACCTGACTACATCGCACTCGTCTATCGGTATGCGAGGGGCACTCAACACCGGGGGGAGTGTAATGCAAGTCTTGCCCTCATAGTCCAATACTGGGGAATTCCCGGATTCGATCCCTTAAGTACCTCAGACTCTGACCTCTGACATCGAAACACCAAATGTTTTATTAATGTTGATTCTGGAGATGATCTGATCAATACGTTGTTGTTTATATCAAGAGATGAGCGAAATCTATTGGAGATTTTCCTTAATTTATCGTTCAGAAAATATTTATGTAATCAGATATGGTAACGACCCTGGCTGGTGAACGCCATAGTGTGGTTTGAGTCAAGCTCAAATACGTTATTCCTTTTGGTCGCTGCAACTTTACCATCCTTGTGCGTTAAGCTTTGGGGTTTTGGGGGAGCCTATAGATCTATCTGCTGAGTCATCAGGAGCCATATCCTGGCCCTCCTCGGTCCTAGCTTGGATGGAGAGGGGCTTGGGCGCTGATCATATGTATATATGGTCAGTCTCTAGGGCATTGTCCTTTTTGATAAGGCAATGTTTCTGAACCTTGTCTCTGCCATTCTTGATTGGCCTTTAAACCTTTGAAAGTAAGATAAAATTGCAAGATTTATGGAAGGTCAAAAAATATTGCAATTTCCTGAAAGAAAATTTAATGTTAAGAGACATGGTTGTTTCCTAGTGATGTGAATTGGTAATTATAATATCTTAGATTTTCTATGTAGGCATTTTTAACATTAATAACATTATTTTGATTAATGTTACAGGGATAGTTCTCGTGCTGGGGTAGAGCTATCAGCTCTCTTCATGCGGTGCACTGTAGGCAGTACGTAAGTCTCTTTTGCAGAATGTGTCCAGTCAACAGCAGCACCCACTTTTGTTCTTTTTACTTTTTACATTTTACTTTCCCTCTTCATATCTTAATATCTTTCAAATTTGACTTCAAAGAGTAACTGCAAAAGTTTCACCAAGGTGCTTATATATATATATATATATATATAGGCTATATATATGCCTACCAGTCCCTAACATATACGTCTCTCTCTCTCTCTCTCTCTCTCTCTCTCTCTCTATATATATATATATATATATTTACTCTGTTCGTCTGTATGTCTACATGAGTGACAGAAAGTGCAGAAAAAGAGCACTGCTATGAACACCTCTCCTCAGTGTTGGCCTTTCCAGAGTATGTCTGATCAGTGAAGTAAATAACTATAATAACTTCAAACTAAACTATTTTTCTCTAACATTTCATTTGTAAGACTTAGAAATACAGAAGAAATACAGAGTTAAGGTAAAAAAAGAAAAGTGAATTTTGAATGTGTGCCCGTTTGATAGGATCGTGGATCATCCCCCGGTCAACATATGCTGATGTTAAGAAAAGGGTATCGGTCTCGCAACCGCACTCTTGCAAAGTGATTATCCTTTAGCATTAACAATTAGTCTTGTACTTTAACTTCTGAGGTGTTGAAATGCTTTGATTTGCTGACCAAGTCAGGTGAAATTGTACGAAGTTGATTCCTCTTTTTAATACCTTTATGTTGTTCAGGAATTTATATACAATTAGTTGATAAAAGAACGAGAGAGAGAGAGAGAGAGAGAGAGAGAGAGAGAGAGAGAGAGAGAGTTTAATCAAATAAGATTCCCAAATTCCAGCGAAAGAGAAAAAGTTTGTAAAATAAATCCTGTATTTTTTCAACCGATCTTTTCGAAGAGAGAGAGAGAGAGAGAGAGAGAGAGAGAGAGAGAGAGAGAGAGAATAATAAAAAAAAATTTCCAAAATTCAAAGAAGAGAAAAGAGTGTGTTAATAAATCCTGTCTTTTTCCAACCGATCTTTTCGAAGAGAGAGAGAGAGAGAGAGAGAGAGAGAGAGAGAGAGATTATCTTTAATCCCACCAAAAATGGATACGATTTTTCCCCCTCTGATTCCTTCCTTGTGTATCCCAGAGAGATGTCATTCCATCAATAGAAAGATTTTGAGGTGGTTCGGTTTCCTGCATCATATATTGCAGCATTGATTTCATAATCTACTTTTTTTTATTTTATTTGGATGTAGTTTTTATTATTTATTTATATTTAATTCTTATAACATTGTTTTACCTATTGCATTATGGTATGTCCATTTTGAAGATTATTTTGTCTTTGATAATATTAGTTATCAGTCAACCTTTGTTTATATATATATATATATATATATGTATATGCATATATATATCTATATATATATATATATATATACAGAGTATATATATGTATATATAAAAATTATATATATAAATATATATGTATATATATACATATATATATATATATATATATATCTATAAATATATATATATATATATATATATATATACAGTATATATATATACATATATATACAGTATATATGTATATATAAAAATTATATATTGAAATATATATATATATATTATATATATATATTTATTTATGGATATATATATATATATATATACAGTATATTTATATTTATATAAATATATATATATATATATATATATAAATCAGCTGTTACTAGACCACTGCAGAAAATAGGTCTCAGTCATGTCCCTCCAGAGGCGATTGTTCATGATCTTTCTATACTAGATCACACCTGTAAACTTCCTTAGTTCGTCGATCCATCGTCTTATCTTCATTTCCCTGCTTTTTTTTTGCAATCTCTAGGGGCCCATTCTGTTAGTTTTATTATCCACCTTTTGTCTCTCATTTTCATTATATCTCCTGCCAATGTCCATTTCTTTTTCTTACGTGCTGTTAGAATATCCTCTACTTTATTTTACTTTCGTATCCACGTTGCTATCCTTCTGTCTCTTAGCGTTAATCCCATCATTATTCTTTCCATAGCTCTTTGAGTTGTAAGTACCTTAAGTTCTAAGGCTTTAGTAAGGCTCCAAGATGCTGATGCATACGTTAAAACTGGTTGGACCATCTGATTAAAAACTTTTCTCTTTTAGAGAAATGGTCATTTTAATTTTCGTAATTTCATTAGTTTACCAAAAGCTCTCCCTCGCATATTCATCCTTCTTTTAATTTCTGTGTCGTATTCTGGGGAAACACTTACTGTATGTCATAAGTATATTCAGTAACAATCTATAGAGGTTGCATAAATCTTATTTGTTGTCTGCATTTTCATTAAACATTATCTTATTTTTATTCATATTCATTTGCAGTCTTACATTTCTGCTCTCTCTATGTCACATACAAATATTAAATTGTTAAGGTTTTCCCCATTAATATAATTTCCTATATTTTCTCAATATAAATTCTTAAAAACTCCTTTTAGACATGATATGAATATTTTAGGAGAAATGAGGTCTCCCTGTCTAACTCCTTTCTCAACCGGAATCTTCTCACTATCTTTAAGTAGTTTTAGGATTGCTGTATTTCCTGTATATATATATATATATATATATATGTATATATATGTATATATATGTATATATGTATATATATGTATATATATATATATATATATATAATCAAGTGTTCTAACATAAGATTCATCTTTATCTATCTACCTATCTATCGATCTATATATATATATATATATACTTATATATATATATATATATATATATATGTATATATATATATATATATATATATTATCATCATCTCCTACTCCTATTTATGCAAAGGGCCTTGGTTAGATTTCGCCATTCGTCTCTATCTTGTGTTTTTAATTCAATATTTCTCCATTCATCATCCACTATTTCGCTCTTCATAGTCCTCAGCCATGTAGGCCTAGGTCTTCCAACTCCTCTAGTACTTTGTGAACCCCAGCTGAACATTTGGTGAACTAATCACTGTTGAAGAGGGAGAAGAGCATGCCCAAATTATATCCATCTACCCCTCATCGTGATTTCATCCACACATGGCACTTGAGTAATCTCTCTTATAGTTTCATTTAACTCCCAATATATCCTGTCCTCCCATTTAACTCCCAATATATCCTGTCCTCCCATTTAACTCCCAATATATTTCTTTGTTCTTAAACATACTAAATGTTTTGGAGATTGTATTATTGTCATACCATTATTCATGTCCAAATATAGTAATACCGATCTCAATAAACTGATGTATAGTCGGATTTGTATATTTATTTTTAGGCGATTTGATTTCCAAATTTTGCTTAACCCAGCCATCGTCTGATTTGCTTTTTTTCAATCTTTCACTAAACTCTATTTCTAAATACCCTGTATTGGAGATCATAGTTCGTAAATACTTGAATGATTCTACCTCATTAATCCTTTCTCTTCCAATGATATTTCATTTTCCATTGCATATTCTGTCCTCATTATCTGTCTTTCTTATATTTATTTTAAGCCCAACTTCTTGTGGTATTTCATGCATTCAGGTAAGCAAGTTTTGCAAGTCCTGTGGTGTTCTGCTAATAAGGACAGCATCATCAGCATTCTCTATGTCTGCTAATTTCCTGTCACCAATCCATTCCAATCCTTCTCCACCATCTCCGACTGTCGTAAGCATTACAGAATCCACGAGGAGGATCAACAACATAGGTGACACCACATTTCCTTGGACTACTCTGTTGTTCACTTGAAATTCATTTGATAAGACTCCATTAACATTAACTTTGCACTTGCTATGCTCATGAACTGACTTAATCAAATTTACATATTTAAGACTAACTCCATAATAACGCAGGACTCTCCACAAAATTGGCCAGTGTACACTATCAAAGGCTTTTTCATTTTCCACAAATGCCATCAAAAATGGATTTCTATATTCTACACATTGCTGTACAACATGAAACCCTACAAAACAACAGTCCTGAATATAAAATCTTCTGAAGCAATATATTATGGAAATCTTTTCCCTCCATTGTTGGATCAAGAGAAGAGTTTTATCAATCATTGATCCTGAAGAATAGAGAAACGAGTACCTTTTTTTTCTCTCGATCCACCTAGAATGACTCTTTCATTCTTATGGCTCCAAATGAAAGATCTTTTAAGATTAACGTATTTTTGGGGATTGGAAACATATGCCAGATATTCTGTTGAGATCTTCAAGTTATGAAATTTTGCTATTCAACTCTAGTAGATGTTTTTAAATAAATGTTTTTTTTTGATGCTATAATTCTGGAAAAAGTTTGACAAAAAGAGAGAAAACGGGAATTGAATAACGAAATGAATGGAGTAGATGAAAAAAAGTTTGAAATAAACATAACTGTTTTGTATTAAATAGATTCATTTATTGAAATAAAAGATCCTGTTTTCATAATGTATATAATACAAGTTTTTTCTACTGTATTTACATTGCGTATATTAATGAGGTCTAGTTTATATTATTTTCTTTATCCCAGATAGTGTTCAAAGAACCTTTTTTTTTGGTATGAGATTGATAGTTTTCCAAAATTATGTAGTAAGATATGTTTGTTTTACTTTCTTATTTGTAGGTATTAACACAACCACGTTCTTCTTCTTATTCTTTTCATTATTATTATTATTTATTGCTAAGCTCCAACCTTAGTTGGAAAAGCAGGATGCTATAAGACCAAGAGCCGCGACAGGGAAAATAGCCTAGTGAGGAAAGGAAATAGGCAAACTACTAGAGAAGTAATGAACAACTAAAATTAAATATTTTGAGAACAATAACAACATTAAGATAAACTACAAGAAAAATTTAAGAACACCAATAACATTAAAATAAATATAAACTATAAAAACTTCAAAATAACAAGAGAAACAAGATACAATAGTATTCCCGAGTGTACCCTCAAGCAAGAGAACTCTAACTCAATACAGTGGAAGGCTATGGTACAGAGGCTATGGCACTACCCAAGACTAGATAACAATGTTTTGATTTTGGAGTGTCATTCTCCATAGCTAAAGAATCTCTTCTACCCTTACCAAGAGGAAAGTGGCCACTGAACGATTACAGTGCAGTAGTTAACCCCTTGGTTGAAGAAGATTTTTTTTGGTAATCTCAGTGTTGTCATGTGTATGACGGAGGAGAATATGTAAAGAATAGGCCAGATTATTCGATTTATGTGTAGCCAAAGGGGAAATGAACCGTAACCAGAGAGAAGGATCCAGTGTAGTACTGTCTGGCCAGTCATAGACCCCAATAACTCTCTAGCGGTAGTATTTCAACGGTTGGCTGGTGCTTTGGCCAACCTGCTACCTACAAAATTTCCCAATTGACCCGCAGTGCTTTTATAAAAGTCACGAGATAGAAACTTTATGCCTTGACCTTTGTACTGCACCATTAAGGGATAGTGATATTGTAGATAGCTGCCTTCAGCCTAATTGAGTTTCATGAACAAGTATTTTTCCGAGAAAAAATGAATAATTCTATTCATGATTTTAATTTTCGTCTGATATCTAACAAATTTTATTTCTCCAATCATTTTACTTAACTGTTTTTCAAACTGGGGTAACAAGATATTAGCATTTGTCCTTTGTTGTATAAACTGAAATAATTCAATTTCATGAAAAACTCTCTACAGAGTATTGAAACACCTTACTTGAATACAGAGTCAGATTCTTCAAAAGGGAAGAAACATTAAGAAACTGAGCAGTATTCTAGGGATGGGACTGCAAGACCCATAGCTTGATTACAGCAGATTGTGGCATATATTGACCGCTAGGTGAAAGGATGACAGGAGCAGTTCACGGGCTTACTAATTGAGGTCTTAGTGCTGCTAAACTATAACACGAGGAAACATTAGCTAATCTTATCTTTAAGATACGAAGTATTGGTACAGAGAGAGAGAGAGAGAGAGAGAGAGAGAGAGAGAGAGAGAGAGAGAGAGAGAGAGAGATATCAATTTAAAGGTTTAAAGGCTGCTCATGAATGGCAGGGGCAAGGAACAGTGACATTGCTCTATCGAGTAGGGACAATGTCTTAGAGACTGACCATATATACATATGATCGGCGCCCATGCCCCCTCTCCACCCAAGCTAGGACCAAGTAGTGCCAGGCAATGGCTGCTGATGACTCAGCAGGTAGACCTATAGGCTCCCCCAAACCCCTCCTGCTTAGCTCACGGGGATGGTGAGGATGCAGCAACCAAAGGAACTAACAAGTTTGAGCTGGACTCGAACCTCAGGTTGTCGTTCACCAGTCAGGGACGTTACCACATCGGCCACCACGTTATGATAATAATGGCAAGTGTTTCTATTCAATGTTGATCTTTTTCACTCGAAGTAATTTCTTTATCTTTTGCAAATTCGTTTCTTAAGATCCATCGAAACCTGGAGAGGAATTCTTCCAGAAGCTCCAGGGAAGATCTGGTTTTGGCAGATGGAAGTTGGAAAAAGAAAAATTGGGGATTAAATGAAAATGTGATTGAAAGATTAGATCTGGAATTGGTTTGGGCCTTTAAGATAGACCTTCGTTCTCTTTGGAACTGGAAATTAACTTTTATTGATAAGGATTACTAAATATATTCTCGTGTTTCTTGAACCAATAGTCTGCAGGCGACAAAATCCACATCTAGACTGACCGTCATCTAGTTCAGAAGGAGTTTTATCACTGTACACTGCATATAAATGACTTAAAATCTCGCTCCTCTCTTAGATCACAGTAACGATGGTGGTAAAAGTGATAACTTTATTAAACAATCATTGAGTTTATATACTGCGACTTGCGAGGAGGAAGGTCACAAACATTCAAACATGATAAAGCTTTTGTTAGGATGAAATCACAGGATGGTCTATTAACAGTTCAGGGAAGAGAGAGTGATAAGATAAAAAATAAAAAACGAATAAAATACTTGTAAGTACAAGACAGGAGTCCTCAACAATCAATTTATCGAACTTTGTCAAACAAAAGCCAAACTTGGTAAACACGACAACAGTATTGTGATTAGCAGTCAAACGTCTTCCCCACCCTTCTATGACCAAGGGGGATCAGAGTCTGGCTGATGATGATTCGGCAGGTAGATTCACATAGTCCCTAAAACCGTCATCAATTCTAAGTTAGCATTATGAGGGAGATCAACCTTCAAATATGTATGACCTTGACCTTTAGCTTGGTCCTCTAACTCTAAACAATGACCCCATAAGGCTGTCTGAGGGTAGAGAGATTGTGTGAAACACAAACAGATAAAAAAATATTATTGTTGAGCCAAATTTCCACTATGGAAACAAATTGCCGATTGGATAGGAAAATATGGTTGAACAATTACATATAGAGCAGTGAAGTTTGATTGATGAACATAGGTAGTAGGTTGGCCCAGGCACCAGACACCCTTTGAGATACTACCACTAGACAGTTATTGGGTCCTTTGACTGGTCAGGCAGTACTACATTGGACCCCTCTCTCTGGTTATGGCTCATTTCATATTTGCTCATACATACACAGAATATTCTGGCCTATTATTAACACATTCTTCGCTTTCCTCATACACTTGACAACACTGAAATTAGCAAATAATTCTTCTTCTCTCAAGAGGTTTACTACTTCACTATAATTGTACAGAGGCTACTTTCCTCTTAAGGGTAAGGATGGAAGAGAGACTTTAGCTATGGAAAGCATTTCTTCTAGGAGGACACTCTAAAATCAAACCAATGTTTTCTAGTCTTGGGTAGTGCCATAGTCTCTGTACCATGGGCTGCCACTATCTTGAATTAGTTCTCTTGCCTGAGGGTACACTCGGGCACACTATTTTATCATGTTTCTCTTCTACTCGTTATTTCGAAGTTTTTGTCCTTTTGTTATTTTGAAGTTTGTATATTTTATATGTGAAAGATTTATTTTGATATTATTATTGTTCCTAAACTTTTCTTGTAGTTTATTTCCTTATTTCCTTTCCTTATGGTGGTAATTTCCCTTTTGAAGCCCTTGTGTTTATAATATTTAATAACAACAACAATTACAATAACAATTACAATGATTTGCTGTCAATTCTAATATCATTTGTACATATAATTTTAGTCCATTCCTTACTAACCTTCCATTTCTATAATCTATTAAACTCACTTTCTTGTCAATATTATTTTCAAAATGGCATCACTTATTTTATAGTCTGCTTTTCTGAGGAAGAGCCAGTGCTGGCTTAGATGCAGGTCAATCTAAAACAACAAAATATTCGTTAATTCATCTATTCATTAAGATGTAGAGTTCTTTATTCTCTTATCTCTCAGTTTTTTTTCCAAAAAGAGGTGCTTTTATGTCCTGTTTTATCACTCAAGAATTCTCGGCATACGAGATATCAACCCAGGTATTCAGAGCTTAAAAGGAAGGAAAACAAAAGACTGTCGCATCCCCTGAATCAAGTAATAGCTGGCAGAAGCTGCAATCATCTCCTTATGGTGCGAGAAATAGCTGGAGCCCTAAAAACTTCCCCAGGTCGTCATTTGCATACTAAGCTGCTGCCATCTAGCGGCAGAAGAGCGAAGCTTGCTTGTATCCTTAGCCAATTAGGTAAGCAGGGTAATGATGATGGCGGGAGGTGTATTAGGGCCTTTTCAGTCTCTTATCTTTTCATTATTTTTCAAGTTGGTGGCGTTGCTGGAATAACAAGAAGGTGGTTTTGCTCTTTATCTTCTTAAAAATATTTCTCTTTGGTTATATATATTTTTATAGCTACATATTATATTCGTTCTTGTGTATAGGGATATATCAGTAATGTCATCACCATCATCATCATCATCATCAGCCGTTACTAGTCCACTGCAGAACAAGGCCTCAGACATGTCCTCTCACTTGCATCGGTTTATGGTCTTTCTGTACCAGTCCACACCTGCAGGCTTTATTCGTTCGTCAATGCATCGTCTTCTCTTCCTTCCTCTGCTTCCTTTACAATCTCTAGGGGACCCATTCTGTTATTTTTATTATCCATCTATTGTCTGTCATTCTCATTATATGTCCTGCCAATGTCCATTTCTTTTTCTTACAAATTGTTGGAACATCCTCTACTTTAGTTTGCTCTCGTATAAATGTTGCTCTTTTTCTGTCTCTTAATGTTATTCCCATCATTATTCAATTTTCCTTTTGTAATTCACATTATTATTCACTATTCCTTTTGTCATTCCCATCATTATTCTATATTCCTTTTGTTATTCCCATCATTATTCAATATTCCTTTTACCAGGAGTAATGTCCTCAGTGTGTCATGCTCTCGCCCCATTTTGTCGGACAGTGGGAGTCTCTGGAGACATGGATCAGAACTCTCCTCTTCTTCTTCGCTTTTTCCCTTCGAATCTAATTCCATTTTTGGGAGAAGAGTTCCTGGCTCCTGAAGGAAGGTGCAATCGTCTTCGTTAGACAATCATGTCACAGCTCCCAGAGAGAGAGAAAGCGTTTGGCTTTTTGCCCGTGCATTGGCATTTGCTTGAGAGAGAGAGAGAGAGAGAGAGAGAGAGAGAGAGAGAGAGAGAGAGATCCTCCACAAAAGCAACATTTTCCAGTGACTCAAATACTAACAATAACATAAAAAAACCCATTGAACGTTTTGTCAGACCTGCTTTGAATAGGCACTGACCCTCTCTTCCTCCTCCTTTCTTCCTAAATAATTTGAAATTACCATTTGTTACTATGTTCTTGCCTTACCTCCCTTATTACCCCCAGCCTTACCTTTCCTCAAACCAACCACCCCTTCTCACCCTCTCTCATGGGTGGAGGGGATCCGGCCTCCATTTGTCCCCTTTATAGGAAGAATCAATCTTCTTTTTACCAGCAGTGTTCCATTTGTCCCCTTTATAGGAAGAAACAATCTTCCCTTTACCAGGAGTGCTCCATTTGTCCCCTTTAGAGGAAGAATCAATTTTCATTTTATTAGGATGACTACATTTGTCCCCTTTATAGGAAGAATCAATCTTCCTTTTACCAGGAGTGCTCCATTTGTCCCCTTTATAGGAAGAATCAATCCTCATTTTACCAGGAGTAAAGTCTTCCCTTTTAGTCTGACTGTGGACATCTGTGAGACAGGGTTAGAATCCTCTTCTTTTCTTCTTCTTAGCTTTTTTCGCCTCGGATCTAATTTCATTGTCTGGAGCTGAGTTCCTGGGTCCCGAAGGGACATCGAATTGTCGGCAGCAGACACAGTTCCCGGTGAGAAAGTATTGTATGGTTAAATTCTTGTCTCTTCATTTTGGTATTTGATTGCATTGAGGAAGAGGTGAAGAGACACACATGAGACATGGAAGGGGATGCTCAAAGCACACACAGAGAGAGAGAGAGAGAGAGAGAGAGAGAGAGAGAGAGAGAGAGAGAGAGAGAGAGAGAGAGAGAATTGTTTACATTTTTTATATCCATTTTCAAAACTTTATGTTGCAAATTATACAATTTTCCTTTGCTTATGTCTCAAATAACATTGAATAAAGAGAGAGAGAGAGAGAGAGAGAGAGAGAGAGAGAGAGAGAGAGAGATTTTATTACATTCTCAATGTCATTCATGAATTCTCTTTGCATTTATGAATGATAAATCATAATTTTTCCTTTGCTTAAACCTGAGGATTCTTAGTTAATTAATTCTTGTTTATTTTTATTTCCATTCTTGAAATATATTGCTCATTTTCTTTGAGATTCCAACTTTTTAAAGTCATTCATAATTTAGCAGAATAAAAGTTTTGTGGCCCAAATGTCTTCTGATACGTAACATGGCAACGTGACCAACTCTTATATAATCGCCTTGTTTCACGGTAGGGGCGCACTGTCAGCAAAGAGGTGTGTGGTTCAGTCTCTTTATCTTATAAGATTAAAAGTTTTATGGATTATTGGGATGGAATGAACAAGAGGAAGAGCAACAGAGAAGAAGGGATTGAAAAGTTTTATTGAGGATCAACTTTATTAAACAGTCATCGAGTTTATATACTGTGACTTGCGAGGAAAAACGTCACAAACATTCAAACATGATAAAGCTTTTGTTAGCATGAAATCACTGGTCTATTAACATTGTAGGGAAGAGAAAGTGATAAGATATTTAAAATAAAATATCAAAAACTTTACGGTGTACAAATAAAATACTTGTAAGTACAAGACAGTCCACAACAATCAATTAAACGAACTTTGACCAACAAAAGCCAGACTTTGTAAACAGGACAACTGGATCAGCAGTCAAACGTCTTCTTCACACCCATCTATGACCAAGGGGGATCAGAGTCTGGCTGCTGATGATATGTCAGGTAGATTCACATAGTCCCTAAAACACTCATCAATTCTGAGTTATCATTATGAGGAATATTAACCTTCAAATATATAGGACCTCGACCTTTAGCTCAAACTTTGAACAATGGCCTTATAAGAGTGTCGGAGGGTAGAGAAATGACGAGAATCACAAACAGATGAAAAATTATTATCGTTGAGCTATATTTCCACTATGGAAACAAATTGTCGATTGGATAGGAAAATATGGTTGAACATGTACATATAGAGCAGTGAAGTTTGATTGATGAACGTAGGTAGTAGGTTGGCCAAGGCACCAGTCACCCTTTTGAGATACTACCACTGGAGAATTATTGGGTCCTTTGACTGGCCAGACCATACTACATTGGACTCCTCTCTCTTGTTACGGCTCATTTTATCTTTGCTGATACATACACAGAATATTCTGGCCTATTATTGACACATTATTCTCTTTCCTCATACACTTGACAACACTGAAATTAGCAAACAATTCTTCTTCTCTCGTGAGGTTTACTACTGCACTGTAATTGTTCAGTGGTTACTTTCCTCTTAAGGGTAAGGGTAGAAGAGAGACTTTAGGTATGGTAAGCAGCTGTTCTAGGAGAAGGCCATTCCAAAATCAAACCATTGTTTTCTCTAGTTTTGGGTAGTGCCATAGTCTGTGTACCACGGCCTTCCACTGTCTTGAATGGGTTCTCTTGCCTAAGGGTGCACTCGATCACATTATTCTATTCTGTTTCTCTTCTATTCGTTATTTCGAAGTTTTTGTCCTCTTGTTATATTGAAATTTTTATAGTTTATATGTGAAAGATTTATTTTAATGTTATTATTGTTCCTAAACTTTTCTTGTAGTTTATTTCCTTATTTCCTTTCCTTATGGTGGTATTTTCCTTTCGAAGCCCTTGGGTTTATAGCAAGTAATAACAACAACAATAACAATAACAATAATTTGCTGTCAATTCTAATATCATTTGTACATATAATTTTAGTCCATTCCTTAACATGCTTCCATTTCATGACTCTTATCAAACTCATCTTAATACAGATGTTGAGTGAACTTTCTAAATAGAAAGTTCCACTTTCTCGCCAATATTACTTAGAAAAGGCATCATTTATTTAATAGGCTGCTTTCTGAGCAAGAGCCAGTGCTGGCTTAAGCGGGGTTTACACGGGCGAACAGCTCGTCGAGCCTGGCTCGACAACCCTGTGTTTGAATTGATGTTCGAGCGTGTAAACGGGCTATTTGGTTGTCGAGCGCGCTCGTCGAACGGCTCGATGAAAGTCAGGCTCATCTTGACTTTTGTGGGCGGAGCTACATTGTTTGACGAACGGTGTGAACGTGTGAACGGGTGTCGAGCATCGAACCTCAGTTGTTATTCAACCCTGCTAGAGGACACATCATCAAAGAAATGAATAATGGTTGCCATTAATGAAAGCAAGAATGAGAAGGAAGTCGTACTAGATTTCATACATGCATATCGGGCTCATCCAGCCTCATGGAAAGTTAAATCAAAAGACTATTCCAATAAAGTAGCCAGAAGCAAAAGAATAGCGGCTCTGCATGAAATATTAAAAGAACTAATTTCAAAGCCTTAATTTTAAAGCAATAAGCAAGTTGGTGTGTGAAAATTTCTCTCTTTTTAGTAGCCAATCCTTCGTCCACTTTGATCTTTATTTTTTTCCTTCTTAGTGCCACTGCTGAATCAATGGCTATCAAATCGTCCTGGTCGAGAGACATGTTGACCTTGTTTTAGCACGAGGCACACTGAGGCTCGATGTACTGTCTGAAAGCTCTTCGAGCCGTTCTACAAGTAGGTTCGACAACCGGGCTCGGCGAGCTGCTCGGCCGTGTAAACCCGCCTTTAGGTTCAGGTTAGTCTAAAACAACAAATTATTCGTTAATTCATCTCTTCTTTAAGATGTAGAATCCATTATTCTCTTATCTCTCTAGTCTTCTCAGAAAAGAGGTGATTTTATGTCCAGTTTTATCACTCAAGAATTCGCTCAGTGTCAGAATCTCTCCCTTTTTTATTTTTGTTTAATATTTTTTTTCTCTTTATTTCTTCGCCCTTTTACTGTAGGCCTAAGGCAAAGTTTTGATGATTACCCTCTACGCAAGCTTATGCCGCGTCTATAAAATCTTGAAAAAGTTTGAAAATAACGCAAATTCTCCGCATACGAGATATCAACCCAGGTATTCAGAGCTTAAAAAGAAGGAAAACAAAAGACTATCGCATCCCCTGAATCAAGTAATAGCTGGCAGAAGCTGCAATCATCTCCTTATGGTGCGAGAAATAGCTGGAGCCATAAAAACTTCCTCAAGTCGCCATTTGCATACTAAGCTGCTGCCATCTAGCGGCAGAAGAGCGAAGCTTGCGTGTATCTCTAGCCAATTAGGTAGGCAGGATAAAGATCATGGCGGGAGGTGTATTAGGCGCTTTTTAGTCTCTTATCTTTTCATTATTTTTCAAGTTGGTGGCGTTGCTGGAATAACAAGGAGGCGATTTTGCTCTTTGTCTTCTTAAAACTATTTCTCTTTGGTGTATGTTTTTATAGCTACATATTATGTTCATCCTTGTCTATAGGGATATATCTGCAATATGGCATCACCATCATCATCATCAGCCGTTACTAGTCCACTGCAAAACAAAGGCCTCAGACATGTCCTCCCACTTGCATCTGTTTATGGTCTCTCTGTACCAGTCCACACCCGCAGGCTTTCTTAATTCGTCAATGCATCGTCTTCTCTTCCTTCCCATGCTTTATATGCAATCTCTAGGGAACCATTCTGTTATTCTTAATGTCTATCCATTGTCTCTCATTCTCATTATATGTCCTGCCCATGTCCAGTTCTTTTACTTACAAATTGTTAGAATATCCTCTGTCACATGTAGTATAATTAAAGTAAAAATAGAAATAGTAATATGGTTAACTTAAGTCGCAGGACGTAGTACGGCAGATGCCGACGTATGATCTCATATCCCTGATCCATGGGTAGTGCGGGAAGCAGTTTGAGCCGCTTTCCTCACTGTTTGGTATTTACTGACCCAAGCACACGTGTACTGAGACTGTTTTCAAGTCAACAGGTACACTGGGGAGAGGGGATGCAAAGTGAGAACCAGTCTGGTGCGGTTGCATCACCTGCCACCGCTGCCCCGAGGCAGGACAAGACAAGCCCTCAGACCCCCCCCCCCCCCAGCAATGATGGGGAATAAGAACAGCTGGCAAGCCCAGATAGTCCCTGTTGAATACTAGTTACGTATAAGTCCCAGTAGTGAGTGGGCAACTCTCAATAGGCCCACCTGCCATGGTAAGCCTACCTCAACCATGGTGGGCGTCGTTTGGCCATGAGGCGTCCAATATCTCGGTTTTTTAATCATATAACTGTCTACCATAGTGTCCACTCTTTCCATGTGTGTGTGTTATTTACAAGTTAATTATCATTGTATTGAACTGATCAGATCATTTGAAAGTCGGCCTGAAACTTGTATTTCTTAGTTATGTAATCCCAAGATTAAAAGTTCTATTTCACTCACTTTGAAGAAGATTTTAGGATAATTTTGTTGTGAAAACGAACTTAGACAATAAATTCTCTAACGATGTAAAAATCGTCTAATTCACCGCCTCCAATCATATTATTATTTAATTGCCGCATGCCATGTGACATCTACTTTAGTTTGCTCTCTTAGTATCCCTGTTGCTCTTTTTCTGTCTCTTAGCGTTACTCCCATCCTTATTCAATATTCCATGTACCAAGAGTAATGTCCTGAGCACGTCATGCACTCTCCCCTTTTAGTCTGACAATGGGAGTCTGTGGAGACATGGATCAAAACACCATCCTTTTTTCTGTATTCTTCTTCGCGTTTTCCCCTCGATTCTAATTCCATTTTCGGGAGCAGAGTTCCTGGGTCATGAAGGGACGTCCAATCATCGGCCGACAATCATTGCACATTTCCCTGAGAGAGAGAAAGCGTTTGTCTTTTTGCTTGTGCAGTGGCACTCTCTTCAGAGAGAGAGAGAGAGAGAGAGAGAGAGAGAGAGAGAGAGAGAGAGAGAGAGATGCTCGTGCAATTACCAGCACGACCTTTAAATCAGTATATCTAAAAACTTAAGTGGTACCAATAATTAAATTTACTTTAAACAGCAAGTACTTCCAGAACCCTGATCCAGCAATAGCTGTGAGTGGAGTTATTTACTAGGATCAACGCTCTCTCGTTCAACAAAGTCTTGGACTCTCTCTCTCTCTCTCTCTCTCTCTCTCTCTCTCTCTCTCTCTCTCATTTTCATATTGTATAACTCCTTCTGGAATCTTGAGGAAACTTGGAATACTCTTCCATCCACACTTCACATAATGCTGATGGTGATGCTTCTTTCATCCTAGATATTATGGAATTACCATTTTTAACTTTGCTCATTGCTTCCCTCCCATAATTTTCCCATCCTTACCTTTCCTCAAACCAACCCACCCCTTCTCACCATCTCCCATTGTTGGAGAGGTTCAGGCCTCCATTTGTCCCCTTTATAGGAAGAATCAATCTTCCTTTTACAAGGAGTGATGTTATCCCTTTTAGTATGACAATGGACATCCTCTTCTCTTCTAATTCCATTATCAGGAGCAGAGTTTCTGGCTCCTGAAGGGATGTCCAATCGTCGGCAGTAGACAATTTTGGCACGGTTCCCTGTGAGAAAGTATTGCATTGATAAAGTTTTGTCTTCTCTTTTTAATTCCTGATTGGATTAAGGAACAGAGAGAGAGAGAGAGAGAGAGAGAGAGAGAGAGAGAGAGAGAGATTTGTTTACATTCTCAATGTCATTATGAATTCTCTTTGCAATTATGAATGATAAATCATAATTTTTCCTTTTCTTGAACTTGAGGACTCTTAACTCGGTTATTTTTTTTTTTATTTCCATTCCTGAAATAACTTCCTCATTCTCTTTGAGATTCAAACTTATTAAAATCATTCATAATTTAGCAGAATAAAAGTTTTGTCTCCCAAACTTCCTCTGATGTCTAGCATGGCAACGCGACCAACTCTTATATAACCACCTTGCTTCACGATAGGGGCGCACTGTCAGCAAAGAGGAGAGTATTGTTCAGTCTCTTATCTTGTAGAATTAAAAGTTTTATGGATTGTTTGGATGGAATGAACTAGAGGAAGAACAACAGAGAAGAGGGATTGAAAAGTTTTATTGAGGATCAATAGTGGAGGAATTTTGGGGATTTTGGATGATTCTAGAGAGAGAGAGAGAGAGAGAGAGAGAGAGAGAGAGAGAGAGAGATGCCCGTGCAATTGCCAGCACGACCTTTATATTAGTATATCGTAGAAGCTCAAGTGGTACCAATTGTGACGGTGCCGAGAGAAGGTTGTGAACTCAAAGGCAGTATGAAAGCAACTGAGTTACTTTATTATAGAACACTCTCCTTTATATACATAAGTTCAAGGCAACATGAATTTTCATGTTCAAAATACAGACAATGTTACAGAGGAGAAACAAGACATGTCTTTTCAGGTTCTTTTTAGTGCGAGGGAAGAGCGAAGATACAAGCACAAAATGAACTATGTACGAACGAGCGACACACGGTTGGTACATGGCTCCCCCCCTAAAAATGACATACTGTACATTTTAAATAGGCGAACTGTAGGCGGGTCATCTGGCAGGAGATAAGCAGGTTTTAGACGATCAATGGAGACCCAGTCTTCTTTGCCACGAATGTTTAGTAGGAATGCTTTCGGACTGCGTCGGATCACAAGGAAAGGGCCCGTGTAAGGGGGCGTTGCAGAGTGCAAGTCTGTCGGTATGTGATGCTTCGCAGGGGGCTTGTAAGTCTGGCGGCATGGAGTAAATTTTCCCACGGCGTGACGTATGCGCTGGAGATCATTGGAGGAGGTTGCTGAAGGAAAAAATTCGGCAGGGACGACCAACGGATTGCCATACACCATTTCAGCTGCCGAGACGTCGAGGGCGTCTTTAGGAGTGGTCCTCAGTCCCAGGAGGACCCAGGGAAGCGGAGTAAACCAGTTGGAATCCTTGCAGCGGGACATCAAAGCTGCTTTGAGGGTGCGATGAAAACTTTCAACCATTCCATTGGCAGCGGGGGTGTAGGCCGTTGTGTGATGTAGGATGCCCAGTAGATTTGCTAATGATGTCCACAATTGAGAGGTAAAAGTGGTTCCTCTGTCAGAAGTAATATGCTCAGGGATACCAAATCTTACAATCCATTCTGAGAGTAAGGCAGATGTACATGAGGCGGACGTTGCAGTTTCCATGGGAATGGCTTCAGGCCAACGAGTGGAGCGGTCGATGACGGTAAACAGGTAACGATGTCCTTGTGATGTGGGTAAGGGACCTACAACGTCGACGTGAATGTGTGAGAAACGACGCTGAGGTTGAGGAAAGGTGCCCACTCCGGAATCCGTGTGTCGATGTACTTTGGAAGTTTGGCAAGAAGTACAGGCGCGGACCCAATCCTTAGCATCCTTAGAAATGCTGTGCCAAATGAACTTCGTCTTCAGCAGCTGTGCAGTAGAACGGCACGAGGGATGTGAAAGGCCGTGAATGAAATCAAACATCTGCCGGCACATGGGAGCTGGGATCCAAGGTCGCGGTCCACCAGTACTGACGTCACAGAGGAGGGTGGTGTTGGAGTCTTCGAGGGGGAAGTCTTCCCAACGGAGGGACATGCAGGATATCCTACATGCTTGATATTCTGGATCCTGTCGTTGGGCTTCAGCCAGGGCGTTGTAATCCAATCCCAGTTGAACGGCAGCCAACGTGTTTCTTGACAGGGCATCGGCAACGGGATTCATTTTCCCAGGGACGTATTGAAGGGTGCAATTGTATTCAGCCACGGCGGAGAGATGTTGGCGTTGCCGGGCGGACCAGGCATCAGACTGTCGAGTAAAGGCGTGCACCAGAGGCATGTGGTCTGTGCGAATGACGAAGGGCGTACCTTCTAAGAAATGACGAAAGTGACGGACAGCCAAGTGCACTGCCAGCAATTCGCGATCGAAGGTAGAATAACCCGATTCTGCCTTGAACAGTTTTCTGCTGAAGAAGGCCAATGGGCGGGGCGAGCCGTTGACCACCTGCTCGAGTACTGCACCAATAGCGACGTCGCTGGCATCGGTGGAGAGAAGGAGAGGGGCATGTGGGATAGGAAAAGTGAGAGCCGTGGCAGTTGATAGGGCCTTCTTTGCATTGCAGAAGGCTGCTTCTTGAAGGGGACCCCACTTCAGGTCCTTTGGCTTGCCCTTGAGGTAAGCGTAGAGGGGAGCAAGAGTGGCGGCAATGGCTGGCAGAAAACGGTGATAATAGTTGATCATGCCCAAAAATTCCTGCAGAGCTTTGATGGTCGAGGGCACGGGGAAGTCTTGAACGGCTGCTACCTTCTCAGGGAGGGGATGGACTCCTTCGGGAGTGATGCGGTGCCCTAAGAACGACACTTCGTTGGCGCCAAAGGTACACTTGTCCTATTGGACTATAAGGCTGTTTTGTTGCAGGCGGTCGAGCACGATGCGCAGGTGACGGAGGTGTTCCTCTTTTGAGGAGGAGAACACAAGTATGTCGTCCACATAACGTACACAGAAGAGGAGGTCCCCTAAGATGCCATCCATGAGACGTTGAAATGTGGCCCCAGCATTACGAAGGCCAAAACAGGAGTAATTGAAGGTGTATGTACCAAACGGAGTGTTGATGGCGATCTTGGGGATGTCTTCTGGGTTCATAGGCACCTGATAATACCCTTTCAGGAGGTCGAGCGTAGAGAAAACCTTCGCTTTGTGCAGGTAGGAGGTCACATCGGCAATGTTTGGGAGGGGGTAGTGATCCGGTTCTGTTTGCATTTTCAGGCGCCTGTAATCCCCGCACGGACGGAGGGAGCCGTCTTTCTTCAGCACGATGTGTAAGGGTGACGACCATGGGCTGGAGGCCTTTTGGTAAAGGCCCATTTCCTCCATTTAAGCGAACGTCTGTTTGGCGGCTGCCAATCGTTCCGGTGCCAGACGTCTGAATTTTGTGAAGACTGGGGGTCCCGTCGTCTTAATATGCTGATGAATACCGTGCTTGGCAGGAACTGTGGGCGTTTGGCGAAGTTCTGGATGGAAAACTTCCGGGTACGACGTGAGGAGGTGGGTGTAGGCATCCGTGGGTGCGCTAATGTGGAGAGCGAGGTTAGAGGGGAGGGGGTTGAAGAGGCGTCGACAAGTACGAGTCTGCGTTGACCAATCGTCGGTAGGCGACATCGACCAGAAGGTGGAAATGAGAGAGGAAATCCACACCGAGAATTGGCAATGTGATGTCAACAACGAGAAACTTCCAATTGAATTTACCCCTTCCGAACGATAATGTGAGGTTCTCGTAACCGTAGGTGGGTATGCAGATCCGTTGGCGAGGGGGGTGGGTGTGGAAGGCGGTGGGAGCGAGTCGACTTCCGGGGTCACCAATGTGACGGTACCGAGAGAAGTTTGTGAACTCAAAGGCAGTATGAAGGCAACTGAGTTACTTTATTATAGAACACTCTCCTATGTATACATAAGTTCAAGGCAACAAGAATTTTCATATTCAAAATACAGACAATGTTACAGAGGAGAAACAAGACATGTTTTTTCAGGTTCTTTTTAGTGCGAGGGGAGAGCGAAGATACAAGCACAAAATGAACTATGTACGAACGTGCGACACACGGTTGGTACACAATAATGAAATTTACTTTTAAACTGCAAGTACTTCCAGAACACACATAAACCCTCGAGAAGGTTTTGAAGTTAGACTAAAGTCACTCGATTGATCCAGCATGAACTGCAAGTGGAGATATTTACCAAGATCAACACTTCTCTCTCTCTCTCTCTCTCTCTCTCTCTCTCTCTCTCTACTTATCATATTGGATAACTCCTTCTGGAATCCTGAGGGAACTTGGAATACTCTTCCATCCACATTTCACATAATGATGGAGATATTAATCCTAAATATTATGGAATTACCATGTATAACTTTGCTCTTTGCATCCCTCCCATAATTCTCCCCCCCCCCCCTTACCTTTCCTCAAATCAACCACCTGGATGGGATCGGGCCTCCATTTGTCCCGTTTGTACGAAGAATCAATCTATATCTTTTAGTGTGACAATAGACATCTGCGAGACAGGGGTTAAAATTTTCTTTCTCTTCCTCTTCTTAGCCCTTTTCCATTGTCTGGAGCAGAGTTTCTGTCGGCAGAGAAATGATTCAGGTTTTTTGGGATCAGTCAGAGGGGGCGTTTTCGTTGTGCAAAAGAGAAGAAAGAGAGAGAGAGAGAGAGAGAGAGAGAGAGAGAGAGAGAGAGAGAGAGAGAGCAGGAATAATTTTAGCTTTTACAATAGTGTGTTATTTTGAAAATGCTATTTCTTGTAGACTATACTTTCAAAAATCTCCATTTCATTTCACTTTCCTCATCTTCAGCCTTGAAGAAGTAACCTCTCTCTCCCTCTCTCTCTCTCTCTCTCTCTCTCTCTCTCTCAGAACTCCATCAATTCACTCAAGGACAAAATACTCAGACTGCGCTAAACGATACGTGTAACTCCCATTGTGTAGGAGCAGACATCATAACCTAACTGTTAAAAATTATTAATGGTAATTTCAACGCCATTATACGTTCATTGTCCCTTTCTCTCTCCCGTCTTATTTCAACTTTTTACTTTATTGCTAACATAATTCAGATCATCCATTGCATTTAGATCTTCCCAGATCCATTGCATTTAGATCTTCCCAGGCAATATTCTCATTCATTTACTCAATGCACAATACGCCACATATTTTTAAAGTTTTTCTAGCTGCGACTAAGTTTTGGAATAATCTCTCTCTCTCTCTCTCTCTCTCTCTCTCTCTCTCTCTCTCTCGTGGAGCTCCTTTGTCTGTCCTTCTCTTCCTGAATGTTAAAAGATTTCCTGAATCTTTGGCTATATGATTATGATTAATATTCTTATAGGTAAGATTGAGACCTTATGAAGATTTACTTCCTTACGATGAATAATCATACGAGAGAGAGAGAGAGAGAGAGAGAGAGAGAGAGAGAGAGAGAGAGAGAGAGATATGCCCGTGCAATTGCTAGCATGGCCTTGAAGTCATTATATCAAAAGCTTAAGTGGTACCAATAATGAAATTTATTTTAACTTTGATTGAAGAACATTAAGGTAAAGTTAATGTTTTAGACATTTAATTCTCTTTGCGAGTTCCCCAATATATTTTTCTCTTTTCTTATTTCCCTTTCTAGAATAATTTCCTCATTCATATTGAGTTTCTAACTTCTTAAAATCCTTCATAGTTTAGCAGAGTTTTGGGACCAAAACTTACACCAGTACACACCATCACTGTGGCTGGGACATGGTGACTCAACAAATCTTATGTATATATGCATTTTTTATGGTAGGGGCGCACTGTCAGCAAACAGGAGAGTATGGTTCTGTCTCTCATCCAGTATGATTATTGCATAAGATTCAACTTTATTTTTATATGGATTATTGGGATGTTATGAACGAGAGGAAGAGCATCAGAGAGGAAAGGAGTCATTTGGGATTTGGAACACTTCAGAGAGAGAGAGAGAGAGAGAGAGAGAGAGAGAGAGAGAGAGAGAGAGAGAATCCATGACATTGTTAAAGGAGCAAGTGTTGATCTTGGTAATTCCTTCCACTGGCAGTTAATGCTGGATCAATCGAGTAACTTCAGACCTAACTTCAATACCTTCTCGAGGGTTTAGAATTTTATTTTGTGTTTATGATTTAATGGGAAAATTAGGATTTCTATATAAGTGAATACAGGGGTAGAAAATTAATCAAATCTGAATTATATCCGATCCTCTCATTTCTTTGACCAATTAATTCATTTCGTCTTTGAAATTACATTTCTGATCCCTTATAATACTTTAGTCCATATTTTGCTTTACTATTTTTATGTATCTATATTTGGAGATGATGTTTGTAAATGACCTTTTCTGACCTCGTAATCGTGGGTCCCTTGGCCTTCCTTCCCCCGTGAATGAATGAATGAATGAATGAATAATGAATGAATGTTGTCTCATTGGCATCCTTCAGGTGAAATGTCTTTCATATCCTAAAGGGACTGACTGACTGACTAACTGACTGGCGGATGGACTGACTGATTCACTGAAAACTGACTGTCTAACTGACTGACTAACGACTGACTGACTAACGAATGACTGACTAATTGATTGACTGACTTACTTACTGACTGACTGGCTAACTGACTGGCTGACTAACGACTGACTGACTGACTACTTACTGACTGGCTGGCTGGCTGGGTGACTAACGACTGACTGACTGACTCACTGACTAATTGATAGACTGAATGACTGGCTGGCTGGCTGGATGACTACTGACTGATTGACTAACGACTGACTGACTGACTAATTGACTGACTGACTGACTGACTGACTGACTGACTTACTGGCTGGCTGGCTGACTGTCTGGCTGACTGACTGACTGACTGACTATCGATTGACTGAGTGACTGACTAATTGACTGACTGACTGGCTGGCTGGCTGGCTGGCTGACTAACGACTGATTTACTAACAACTGAATGACTGGCTTGACTGACTAACGGCTGACTGACTTACAAACGACTGACTGACTAACAACAGACCAATTAACTTACTAACGACTGACTTACTCACAACAGACTGACTGGACTGGCTGATGAACAACAGACTAACGACTGACTTACTAACGACTGACTGACTGATTGACTAACAAGACTGACTGAATGACTAACAAGACTAACGACTCACTGACTGACTGACTGACGACTTTCTGACTGGCTGGCTGGCTGAGAGACGTTTGCTTCCTGGAAACCATCACGCAATGCATTATTCCAGAAATGGAGGGGATTTGTGTAATTAGAATGAGCATTTTAGGGTTCAAAACAGAAGCATTTATTTATTCATTTTAATTAATAATTAAAATTTGTTAATTCCCCTTAGACGAAACTTGCTTATAAATGACTTTATACTATAAGAGTTGACAAAACGGATTATAACCTTCAGTACAGTTTATGTGGTGTACTGCAGGCATTATTTAAGGATTTTTATGGGTTAGTTTAAAGCTCCTTTTGTAACCACTCTGTCCCAGCTTCCTTTCCCAGATCATACTGTCCAACCTCTTATTCAATATCACAGAGGTTGCTGTAAACATGCATGGCACCTGTGACTTTTGAGTGCCAGCGGGCGTTTTGCACGTGTAGGAGGGCACGTCTTCCAAGGGGCACGTGTTCCATTCCTGCCTCTGTCCATACGTGGTGTTCTTATTTTATTTCTTCTTACTTCTTTTGTCCTTTTCTCCAACGAATGGACAAAGATTCTGCCTTTATGGCTAACTAGAGAGAGAGAGAGAGAGAGAGAGAGAGAGAGAGAGAGAGAGAGAGAGAGAAGGCTCATCGACTTCAGTTCAATATTCGTCATATACAATTTCAAAATGAAATCAGCCCAACATCTTGAGAAAATATATTTGAATAACCTTAAACAAAGGAAATACTAAACAGTATATTAAGGTAACCTTTCACAGGGGACTGGATCTTCCCCTCCCCCACCCTCCTCTCTCTTTGGGGAATTCCAGGGTTCGATCCCTCAAGTACCTCAGACTCTGACCTATGACATCGAAACACCAAATGTTTTATTAATGTTGATTCTGGAGACGATCCCATCAATACGAAATCTATTGGAGATTTTCCATAATTTATCGTTCAGAAAATATTTATTTAATCAGATATGGTAACATCCCTGACTGGTGAATGCCAGAGTGTGGTTTGAGTCAAGCTCAAACTCGTTATTCCTTTTGGTCGCTGCAACCTCACCATCCTTTTGAGCTAAACATGGGGGTTATGGGGAGCCTATAGATCTATTTTCTGAGCCATCAGGAGCCATATCCTGGCCCTCCTCGGTCCAAGCTTGGGTGGAGAGGGGCCTTGGAAGTTGATCATATGTATATGTAGTCAGTCTATAGGGCATTGTCCTGCTTGGTAGGGCAATGTCACTGTCCCTTGCCTCTGCCATTCTTGATTGGCCTTTAAACCTTTGGAATTGTGATGAAATTGCAAGATTTATTGAAGGTCAAAGAATATTGCAATTTCCTTAAAATAAATTAAATGTTAGAGACATGGTTGTGTATTGGTAAATGTAATATCTGAGATTTTTAATGTAGGCATTTTTAACATTAATAACATTATTTTGATTAATGTTACAAGGATAATTCTCGTACTGGGATAGTGCTATCAGCTCCCTTCATACGGTGTACTGTAGGCAGTACATAAGTATCTTTGCAGAATGTGTCCAGTCAACAGCAGCACCCACTTTTGTTCTTTTTTACTTTCCCTCCTTCCCTCTAAATAACTTTCATCTTTCAAGTTTGACTTCAAAGAGTAACTGCAAAAGTTTCCCAAAAGTGCTATATATATATATATATATATATATATATATATATATATATATATATATATATATATATATATATATATATATATATATATATATATATATATATATATATATATATATATATATATATACAGTATATGCCTAACATTCCCTAACATACGTCTCTCTGTCTGTGTCTCTCTCTCTCTCTCTCTCTCTCTCTCTCTCTCTCTCTCTCTCTCTCTCTCTCTCTCTCTCTCTTGTGCTGATAAATCCTATCTTTTTCAACCAATCTTTTTGAGAGAGAGAGAGAGAGAGAGAGAGAGAGAGAGAGAGAGAGAGAGAGAGAGAGAGAGAGATTTCCTTTAATCCCACAAAAAATGGATGTAATTTTTCCCTCTCTGATTCCTTCCTATGTTGTATCCCAGAGAGATGTCATCCCATCAATAGATAGATTTGGAGGTTTTTGGGCT